>NW_022909178.1:0-4711 GCF_012274545.1 Fukomys damarensis | reverse complement strand
GAAAAAAAAAAAAAAAAAAAAAAAAAAAAGATGTTAACAGTAGGGGAAACTGAGGTAAGAAATAGAAGAACTTTCTGGACTATCTCCACAATTTTTCTATAAATCTAAAACTATTCTAAGATTTAAAACTTACTTTTAGCCAGGCATGGTGGTACATACCTATAATCTCTGCTATTCGGGAGGCTGTGGCAAGGAGAATCACAAGTTCAACACTAGTGTGGGCAAGTTAGCTAGACCTTGTGAGAGAAAAGAGGGGAGAGGAGAAAAAGGGAGAAGAGGGGAGAAGAGGAGGAGACAAGAGAGGAAGGGAGAATAGAGGGGAAGGGAGGGGTTCAGTTTTAGGGTACCCCTTGGTTCAAACCCTAGTACTGAAAAAAACATATTTAAATACTGGTTTTAGCTCCTCCGTCTTCCTCACTTCATACCTAGAATATAGTACATTCTATGCTCACATGTCCACAACATCTCTTCTGATCCCTTCCCTATACTTCCTGCTGCTACTGCCTTAGTCCTTGTATTCTCCGAGGCAATGATCCAATAAAAGTTTATTCACAAAAATAGGTAAGCACTAGATTGGGCTCATGGGTTAGGGCATGCCAATCTTTGGCCTACAAAAATCAAACCCAAACTCCTTGACAAGAGTGACATTCAAGACACAGTCCACATCACCCTCTACCTTCTCTTGAGAGGAGCCCTCTTTCATTTGGCTAATTTATTCTATCCCACACGGATACCCACCACTTGTGTGAGCAGCCCTTTCTGTGTGAAGTTCCTTTAAATCATTCTATGTCAGAAGAACTCCTCCCTGATCACAACTCAAAGTATATCTCAAGTATATTGCAGCTCACTTGGCACCATATTAGCTCTTAAAATCATCACACATTATCATTTAATTTTGTATATTTGCCTTGGTTTTTAAGTCATTATACAACAAAAGAGTCAGCACACATTCAGTGCCTTCAAAACAATAACAGGTAACAATTCAACTAGTGCATCCTACAGTGTGTTCTAAGCATCTCATGAAATGTAAATAGGTATGTCCTTTAAAAAGAAGTGTGACATAATCTAAGTCTGAGGCATTCTGGGTTGACACGGTTAGATTAAGCAGGTTTTTTTGCTACAGAAATTCTTAAATCTTTCATTGGGCATTGTGAATCTCCTTTGAGATAGATATATTACACAAGAATCCTCAGATCTATTTGATCATGGAATTCTTTCACATTTTTACCATTTGTGACCTGTGAAATGGGACTGCTGAGATTAAGCACGCAGCTACACTATAAAGCAGACTATTTGCCATAGCAGTAGGCTGAATAATGTCCTCTCAAAAGATACCAATGTCCTAATTCCTTCAATTAACTTGCATGGCAAAGAAAAAAAAATATTTCACAGAGGTGATTAGGTTTAAGACCTTGAGATGGGGAGATACCCTGGTGAGCTCTAAATGTACTCAAAGGTATACCTCTAGGAGGAAGGCAGTAAATGCCTGACACCAAATAGAAGGCACTGTGTCCACAAAGGCAGAGGCTGGAGAGGGTAGCCACAAGACAAGGAATGCTGCCAGCCACCATAAACTGAAAGAAGACAACGCAGATTTTCTTCTACAACCTGACAGTCCTGTCAACACCTTGATGTTGGGCCAGTGAAACTGATTTCAGACTTCTTACCTCCAAAATCTCATAAAATTAAGTTCATGTTGTCACCAAGTTAGTGGTAATTTGTTATAACAGCCACAATAAGCAAACAGAACCACGGTGCTGTGAATCATGCCCATATTAAATACTCTTTTAAAAAGCCAAATTACCCTTGTCCACAGAAAGGTTACAGCCTTGGTTAATGAGGTTCAGTCATCCATTTGCAGTGAAAAATGTGATGACTAACAATCTAGATCTGGATTGAGACACCTGTCTTCAAAAGTCACACCTTTAACCTTTAAAAGGGGTATAGCGATGGTCAAGGTGTTTGCCCTCTTTGTAATTCAATTGCCTCATCTCAAAATGGGATGATATTTGTATATTTGCTTTGTGGATTAGATGAGCTCATGTATAAAAAACACTTAATTATAGAGGTACAATAATTGAAGATTCAATAAATGTAAACTAGTATGAACTGCTACTTATGGAAAGAAATTCTAACATGTGAATTTGAATAGCAGCATTACTGGTTTAAGAGTCTAGCAGAGAAAATCTGAATTTGATAAATAAAAGGCAGTATTCATATTTTTAAAAAGTTTTATAGTCACACATTAAACCATTACATAAGGTTCCTGTATTTTCTGCATATAATTTTTAACTACCATCACTCATCTAATTTTATCATGTAGTTAGAAATTCTGTGCTGTGATATAGATGTTCAAATTCAAGCCATTTTGACATGTGCAAGTTGGCAACAGTACTGGTATCAAAGCGTGTAGTTGTGTCCTCTGTTACATAACCTGTGTAGTAATCAAATCCCTGACCAAGAGAGGCTTCCTCAGGAGTGGCGTCATTATTTCCCTTAACACAGACAACCTGTGACGTGAGTTTAAGGGCTTTTTGTGAACTATGACACTGTAATTTGTGTAAGCATCTTCAAAGGGGTGGCAAATCTATGTTTATTTACTAATTCTGATCAGAAAAATAAGTCAGGAAAATTGATGGTATTCATTAGATTTTAACTGAATGGAGCAATTCCTTCGAATTACAATTGCACAGTAAGGATAAAATACTAACTTAATGTGTATTCATTTTAAATTGTTATATATTTTTAAATTGCCAAGAAAAATAAACTGTTTTGTATATTTGAAGCTTTTTCCAACAGTTTTTGTCTTTAGAGTCTTAATGTGAAACTTAACCCTTACCAAAAGCAGAAGTTGGCAAAAGCAGCATTCTAGCAGAAATATTTTTTTTAATGAATGATAGCCTAAAACTTAATATTTTTATAAAATATTATATTGTTTTGTGGATAATTGAAATAAAAATTCTCTTTAGGGAAAAAAAAAGAACATTATGGAAAGTTCCTCTTGTGGCTCAAGAGAGTAAATATGTATGTTCTCTGGGACCCTAGTAAGGTAGGATAGGCTATTATGTTAGTTACTTTCCACATTGCTGAGACAAAACACATGACACTCAAAGTTTAAGGAAGAAGGTTTGTTTAGCTCACAGTCTATAGAGGTTTCAGTCGATATTTGGCTGGCTCCAAGGTAGGGTGGCACATGGCAGAGGGGCAACAGTTCTTGGTGGCAGAAGATAGCAAAAGCAACAGGGAAAACTTAGCAACTTCTTTCCGCCCCTTTTATCTTATCCAGACTACCAGGATTAGGGCAGTGCCAAACCAATTCGTGTGCTGGTTTAGTAATCACACATACTTAATTCCAGCATCACACTCTAGATTCAGCCACCTCTGAAAAAGGCACCTAAAACCACATGAGGTGTTGGGGAGACATCTAGACCCAAAGCATAGCAGCTATGAAGACTTGTATTTGCATAAGATAACAACAGATACTACAAGAAAAATGATCCTACACAGCAGAATGGAGCTAAGAAACTCTAACAAAGATGAGCAAAGACCACGCCAAGTCCTTGGGGAAATCCTGAGTAGACACAGCAACCACCAACAGAATAAGAGACAATAGATAGACAGCAATCTGCCTCCCTTCAGCAAGAGTCATGGCCACAAGTGAACAGGTTATAAAAGATGAGACTGAAAGTGGAACATCAACATAGCCAACAAATGTTCCACCCTATCCCACTCTTAAATACTGATCAAAGTTAGCTTGATACTATTCAGAGTAACAAAACTGCAATAGCAAAGGCCAGGAAGAGGCCAGGCAGAACTCAGCTCTAGCCCTAAAAGAACCTGAAAGGTTCTTTGAATCATTCCTGATGTCTGCAGAGAAAGCACAGACTTAGAATGAAGTACAGAGAGCAGGGGTCCGAAATGGTAGCTGATGACGACTCAGATTCTCTACACTGATTACTACACCCCTAGCTCTCCTTTCCCAGACAACTGAGGGGTTATAGAGACTCAAGTTACACTAAAAAGTCATTGTAAAAATAAGTTCAATTAAGGGGCTGTGAAAGAAAACACAAATAAGCCAGACTTGGGCCACATTTAAGAAACGGATAACCCTTGTTTGGCAGTGACAAGTAGCTGAAGACTCATGTCAGTAAACGCACACAGAAAGCTGTTCTGGTCAGTCAGAGGAAGATCATCCTGATGTATACCAAAAATCTTACTGAGTCTAGTTCAGAAAAGCAAGCCCAAGTAATGAAAATATGTTAATGATGTTTAAGAAGCACTTCCTTTAAATTTTCATTTTAATACAGAAGAATAAATGCAAATGCCAATAGAGCCAGACATGGTAAGCCAGTGGTTGTTGCTGGCAGCTACGAAAAGCCAGAGGGAGCACAGCCAATCCAAAGGACAGCTATCTTCAGCTTGTTCCAACTGCCACCAAGGGAGATTCAGGTGAGGACCAGGCTGCAGTTGCCCCAATGCAGCCGCCTGAGATGGCTCAAAGGGCTGCCCCCAGCACCACTTTCTTTTTTTTTTTCCCAAGTAATTTTATTGCCTTTGTAAATATAAATAAAATTCAAAATTATTTTGAACATAAAAGCTACAACTATAAAACTTCTAGAATAAATCTGAGGAGGGAAGAAAGCTCCATAACATTGGTATTAGTAATAATTTCTGGATTGACACCAAAAGTGCAATGAACAAAAGCAAAATA
>NW_022909177.1:0-211 GCF_012274545.1 Fukomys damarensis | reverse complement strand
GGGGAATGAAATTCATCTTTCACGGCCTTAAACTGACTGCTCCCCTGTCAGAGATTTCCTGTGCGATGTGACTGTAATGGGTCACAATGAAGCTGCTGGTGACTTTCCTAATTCTCATAGCCATGGATCAAGAGCAACTTGCAACCTTTCATTTCTATTTTACTGTCTGATGATACAGGGATGGATGAGATCATTAAAAAGTCTGTTCCTC
>NW_022909176.1:0-245 GCF_012274545.1 Fukomys damarensis | reverse complement strand
ATATTCAGAAAGATCTATGGTTTGTGTATTAGTGAAATTGGATCATCATTATACTTTTTAGATAAAATCATCAAACATTTACATGCCTTTTCCCTTTTATTCTTTCTTTGTTTTAAACTCACTTTAATTTCCTTTTGGAAGTAATAATTCTTTCCATTTAGAAAACACAATACTGATCTCCTCAATTGAGAGAATAAGGGTATTTTCAATTATGCATTTATTTGATTTGATGATATAATAAATGT
>NW_022909175.1:0-263 GCF_012274545.1 Fukomys damarensis | reverse complement strand
TTCATATTACCAATCTACATAATATCTACAATTTAATCTATCAGTTACAAAATGAGTTTCAAATGCATCCCTGTAGGGAGGACATTCACTGCCAATATTTTGACAGGTTAAAAACAAAATTATCATCCACTTACATTTCTCAGCTAAAAAAATAAGTCACATGAGAATTATTTTTTTCCTTTCAAAAGAACATTCACACAAAAACACTGTGGCATACTATCCCAGGAGTATAAAGTACTTAAAGGCAGTTATATAATATATTG
>NW_022909174.1:0-207 GCF_012274545.1 Fukomys damarensis | reverse complement strand
GAAAATTCTAAAAGCCAATTGATTTTAGTGTCCAACTTTACAAATTCTACTTATCCCCAAAATCGCATTTTAAGAAAATTCTGTTTTGATTCACCCAATTTATAAACAGGAAACTTTAAATATCCATATGAACAAACAACATATTAGCTTCTGCATTTCTAACTTTGTGCCTTTCATGCCAATTTCAACAAACTTTCACTCACGATT
>NW_022909173.1:0-225 GCF_012274545.1 Fukomys damarensis | reverse complement strand
CTAGCTGAGAGGTCTGCTTGAAGCTGAACCTTGTGTGGTTCCTACAGAAAAGCAATAGTGATTTGCTCAGATGGAGTCAAGACGGCTGGGCTCTGCGCAGGACACATGGTGGAGAGGTAAAGGTACGCCACCAGAGGGCACCATCACGAGGGACGCGCAAGTCAGACTGAGTTGGACGCGTGTCGAAATCTGTTTCTGCTTCAAGGTGAACGTGTCCACGTGGCC
>NW_022909172.1:0-301 GCF_012274545.1 Fukomys damarensis | reverse complement strand
GGATTATGTGTTGGGCACAATGGGTGTTAAGAAAGGGAGGTTGTTCTGGGTGAGTTTGAACTTGCAGGCGAGGCCTTACAAGGTGAACTCTTCTTGAAGACGGAGATTCAACCTGAGAGCGACTGCCTGTGGCTGACTTTGGAGTTGGATCTGACCGGAGTTAGAGTGAAGAGTGGCCTCTCTGAGTTGACAGGGACCTCTGGGTGACAAATGAGTCACATAAAGAAATGAATTCTGACAACAGCCACTGAGCTTGGAAGAAGACCCCGCCCTCAGGTGAAAACCATAATGGCTGCTTGTG
>NW_022909171.1:0-222 GCF_012274545.1 Fukomys damarensis | reverse complement strand
AGGAGGACACGTTTGGACCTGGAGGTGCTCTGCCCACTCACATGCTCCCCACTCCCCCAGCTCAAGGACCCGGGGAAGGACAGCGTGCACCAGCAGCCCGTGTCCAACTCCAGGCACCGTCTTCTGGCCTATTCGTCTTCATCTCTCATGCATCTGTCCTCCTCCTGGATCTGTCCCACCCCTGGCTGAAGCCACCTTTTGCTTAAGTCAAGGTGGTGGCTT
>NW_022909170.1:0-1577 GCF_012274545.1 Fukomys damarensis | reverse complement strand
ATAATGAACTTAGGGGCTATAGTATTTAGCTACTTATGTGATCTAGGTGATACTTTAAAAAATATTATAATTAATAGTTCTTAGTGAAATATGTCAATGAGGTAAGTGTGTCTACATTTTCCTTACAAACATTTGATGTGCCCAAAGGGATAAATTTAAAAAATAAGCTCACCATGTAATGGAATGTGTGTGTGCTGAGAATATAAAATAGATGCAAAATAGGACAACAGCTATTATTATTTCTCATACTTACAATATATATATCTTGTTTTCTTTCTTTCAGCAATGGGTCAGGCGACATGGCTTTGCCCTTTAGCTGATGATTTAGCTAAAGTCTAATTGTACTAGACCAGTACTGGGAAAACTAGTTGCATAAATTTATGTTGAAAATCAGATTTTATCCTATTTGCTAAAGTAAAGGGAGTTCCTGAGTATATTTTGTTATTCATTGATTCAAAGACATAGATTTTGTTCTAGTAGGGAAAATAATTTTGCTCTATAAAGTATGATGACAGAATTATTTTCTAAATGCTGTGACTGCAAGTACACTTTTAAAATTATGTTTCATAATTTAGATAAACAGGTTTATAAATGCTTAGCATAGATGGAATGTTTCTAGTAAAACTAATAGGAGCTTGGTCATATTGGCCTCTGATAAATGGAGCCTATAGATATTATTGCAACTAGATATCACTGGAATGTAGAAAACAGATCAAGAGCTTCCCTGTATTGCTTTCCAAAGATAATCCTTTATTTTCTCCCTAGATAATGCAGCTGAAAGGAGGTTTGTTAGGATTTTTCTATTAATCAAAAATATATAAAATGGAATCTTATAGATGCTATGATTTATATTGCCAATGACAAATAAACACAAATGGAAGCAAATGAAAAGGCAATATTTGCATTTAGCAATGATTGTGAGTTTTCTCTGACATTATTGATAATGTAAATAATACTATTTAAAATGTTTTAGAAAATTAATTACTTTGTATTATTGTGCTCAATTATATTGGGAAATATAATCCTATGTCTGTTGTCAGTGTAGTAGCATTTGTTCAAAGCTAATAGTATACCAGGTGCTATAGCAAAAGCAAACCAGATGGTCCATCAGCTTCCACAGGTGAGAGTAAATCTGGGCAAATCTTTGAATGCAATTTATTGTATTTAGTTTTTTTCTTATTTTTTGTTGTTGTTATGGAAAGCTGGCAGCGTAAGTCTTTGTGCTGTTCAAGACATTTTGTAATTAATAAAGCGTTGTTAATATAGCCACTAATTTCTATTCATATGCTGCATCAGGAAAAAGATCTACATACACAGTATTAACTAATTCTGAAACAAAGCAAAATTTTGCTAAGTGAGCACATTAGACATTGCCACAGTAATGAACTAAACTTAATGATGTAAAGAGCTACAATTGATGTGTATCTTCCCACAACTATTTCCTATGTGCACGCGCACACACACACAAACACACAAACACACACACACACACACCCCATTACACACAGCTGACACTGGAGCAGGAAACTGCGAAGACCCCGGACAGACCATGCTTAACAGTAAGATAGGAGCAAAAA
>NW_022909169.1:0-711 GCF_012274545.1 Fukomys damarensis | reverse complement strand
TAGGAGTTACACTGTGAATTTACTACTGACACAAATAATTCTCGCTATCCACTTGTATATGTGCTCTTTTTTTTAGTGCTGAAAAAGGTATACATAAAATCAAGATGTTTATAACAAAAGTGGCACCATGAAAAGCTCACTTTTAGCTCTCTTGTATTTTCTCTCTTGTCATTTGTTACGTGTTTTTCACCCTTCCTGAGGTATCATCAAGTATACTTGTCAATTCTGTAATCCCTGTCAATTCCAGATTTCTTGTATCTAAACTACTGAAGACTAGAAGTCCTTCCTGACACTGAGGCTCTGAAAGGAGACAGCTTTCTAGTCCCTTCTGTAATCATGCATCTCCTTATTGACTGGAGAGTCCAAGAGCCGAGAGCTCAGCCTGGAAATGAGCACATTTATCTGCTGTGTCTCAGTTGTTGAGGGCTTCTTAATGTGGGAGTCTTTACTAAGCTTTGGGGAAGTGACGCCTATGACTGGCTTTTGTGGTTGGTTATGGGGAGGACCTGCTGAGCTCTTTTGATGTGATTCCATGAAAAACTGTGATTTTTAGCCACTCTGAGCATTTTGATCTGAATTTTGTCCCATGGAGGTCTGTGGATCCTCTGTGAAATGACTCAGAGAGTTTCTGGGAATTATTTCTATTTGTTTGTTTGTTTGCCATTATAACCCGTGCCTCACTTGACATCCTTGTGCACCTCTTCGATGCAC
>NW_022909168.1:0-232 GCF_012274545.1 Fukomys damarensis | reverse complement strand
GTAATTTAAGAACAGGATTTAAGGGCTAATGCATATGTAAATGATCAAATGCAAATAGTGGAGGCTGAAAAATCCACAAATTATCTAAAGCAGGAAGCTGCTATATTCTGAGGGACGAAAGGACAGCAAGAAGGACAAGATGACCAGACCCCAGGACTGGGGTCACTTCGAAGAATGGACCACAGTGAGTCTGCTGAAGGGGACAGGGGTGGGGTGAAGAACAGCCACCCAT
>NW_022909167.1:0-369 GCF_012274545.1 Fukomys damarensis | reverse complement strand
ATGCTACCCTGCCCTCCAGAGCAAAACTTTCCAGACTCCTGCTACCTTCTCCACTATCAGTTGTGTGACTTAAATGGTCACTTGAGGCTCCAATGCACAAGAATGCTGTAAATGTATTGCCTAAAGTTTGGCTTGGCAGAAACTTTTTTTGAAACACAACTATTTTATTTAACAAAATAAAAGCATGTGCATTTCTTAAAATACAAGGCTTCACTTTGTGTATTGAAATTGGCAAGGCAGTTTCTTTTAGCAAAATGGGAAATGCAGGGCACAGACAAGCAAAGGAAACGCCCCACCTAGCAGCAGAGGGGGGCTGCTGCGGAGACCAAGAGCAACCTCCACAGTAACCTCCCTTGGTCCCAGGAGCTC
>NW_022909166.1:0-838 GCF_012274545.1 Fukomys damarensis | reverse complement strand
TTTTTAAAAATTATTTCATGGATAAATAATCACTACTAGAATAAAATGGGATTCAGCATCGTCTATATCTATTTTCATTTTTATAGGTGTACAACATAAAAATTTTGTTCACATAGCTAAATACATGAGTTTAACATTACTTCATTCTTTTAAAAACCTTCTGAAATAGAAACCAAAAATTGCCTAATAAGCTATCATTAAAAAGTATTTATAATCTATCAACTGACCAGTTGATTAGGTCCTCTTTTATGTGTGTGAGAGAGAGAGGAAACTTATCTATCATGCATTTCCAACACCCGGTTATTGACAATACTGCTCATGAATGGACCAGACTTTTGAGTAGCAAACTCTATGGCACAGACAAATTATCAGGCACATAACTTTAATAAGTATATAAGTATAGCAAGACTCAGAAAACCAAATCCCTTAAATCCCACGTGCTCACTGGAAAATGAAGTCTACATTTACTGGCAGGAATAAGTATGTCTCAATATGAAGATGTTCAAAATGAGCTACTAAAAGCTGAAACTGCTGGTCTAAGAACATTTTAAATTTTAAATTCTAAGCCATACACATATTTTATTCATGTACTTTTCTGTTTAAAATCATTTGATAATTCCTCACTTTTCAAAAAATAAAACTCAACATGAAGGATCCTTTATAATTTATAATCAACAAAGCAAATCATACAATACACAAAACCTTTTCTATTGTTTAAATGTAATATTAATTATGTACTAAAATGAAATAGTATTTAAAGCATTATGCAATATCCAAAGGCATTAAAAATAAAATTGAGGGGCCAGGGATTTAGCTCAGTGGTTCCGCCACCTGCCTT
>NW_022909165.1:0-2398 GCF_012274545.1 Fukomys damarensis | reverse complement strand
AGCACAGGGGACTGTAGGGGGACAGCAGCTCCTTTTTCTCTCTCAGTCTTAGCCTGAAATTAACTTTGTCTGCAAATAGTACAGCTCTGTCTGCTTTTATCCACATATCTGTCACATAGAGGATTGTTTCCATACTTTTAGTTTCAATCCATGTATTGCTTTTGGAATTAAATGTGTTTGTCATATGAAGTATATTGTTGAATTCTGCCATTCTATTTCTTTTGAATGGTAAATTGAGACCATTAACAGTGAACATTACAAATTTTAGATATTAACTTATACTTATCATGATATTTTCATTTTAGTGGCTCTCTCCCTCCCCATTTAATTTCCTGCCTTGCCTGATGGATTCATTCTGTTGGGGTTTCTGGAGTTGTAATCTTCATTGTGTTTTTCTATGATATTCTCAACAAAATTTTGGAGTTTTTTATTCATGATGTCTCTCAGGTGTTCTTTGTTGTGGGCGCATCTTTTTTTCTCCATCAATTTTGAAAGAATGTTTTGTAGGATACATTAATCTGGGTTGGACATTTTTTTCTTTTAGGCTTTGAAATATTTCACTCCAGGCTTGGGTGTCCACTCTTGACTTTAGTGTTCACTCTTGACTTGAGTGTTTGCATTCAGAAGTGTGATGTGATTCTGATGGACTTTCATTTGTATGTGATTTGTTTATTTCTTTGTTTTTAATATTTTGCTCTTGTGTTGGCCTTCTGGAATCTTGACTATTATATGCCTAAATGTAGCTTTTTTCTCATGACTAATTAAAGTTCCATATGCTCCACTTATCTATATGTCAAATTCATTTTCCCTGTTTGGGTACAATTTTGCAAATACTTCTACGAATAGTTTATGTCTTTTTTTATGTTTCCTATTCCTTCATTGATTCCAATCTTGTTATTCCTTTTTGCATTGTTTAGTAGCTATTGGATTGATTTTTCATGGTCTCAGTATTTTTTTAAAATTGTTCCTTGTATGTTCACTAATCACAATCCTACCTTTTATATCGGAAACTCTGTCCTCACATTCACTTATTCGGCTGAAGAAACTTTCAATGGAATTTTGAATCTCTTGGATATCTCCTTGGATGTGTTTCATGTATAATATTTCTTTCGTATGCTGGGTATTCATGGTTTCCATTATTTTCTCCAGTGCCTCTGTTTTTCATCTGTGTCTGCTGATTATGGCCATCACCTCTGTAGTTATTTGAGAAATTACTTCTGATTTGAATTTTTTAATAAACTTGTTGGAAGTGAGAAGTTGCTGCCTCTTTGGCCTAGCCCCTTGTTCTTTGAAAATGGCCTATAGTATTTTTAGTGAGCCTTAGGAAATCTCAGCCTTGGTATACCAGGAAGAACAACTGATTAGAACATTTATGTCACCTTTGCTAAAGTAATACTGTTAGCATTAACAATAGCTTCAAACATAGCCTATAAAATGACAAACTCTGGTAAGTATTAATTTGCTACCTTTAACCTATGAACTAGATTTGTGGTTATATAACAAATGTTAGAACAATCCAGGGATATGTTTGCAGTACATAAACCCTTCAATATAGTGAATTTACACTCCCAGAAGATTTAAAAGGAGCAGTAGGGGAAGTGGAAATAGAGAGATAAAAGGAGAGTGAAAGATTAGAAGTAAGTCTAGATGACACAGAAAAATCATGCAAACTTCGTGAAATCAGGAAAACTTGGTGAAGAAAGTAGGAAAAGAGAAGGATGTAATAAAAACAAGAACAGAATTAACCAACAACAAAAAAAAACTAGAAACGGAATTCATGCTCCTATTAAAATAAGAACAACCAATTAAAAAAAAGTGACAAAAACAGAAACAAGAGGCGAGAAATGAAGAACAAGGAGATAAAATGAAAACAAATCCTCTAAAAGTCTTGTCTCTTGTCACTGGTACACAATGTGTGCAGTGTATAGATCTGAGTTAATCTCTGTGAGCTAGCTATAGTCCACTGAATTTCAGGCTGGTTTCTGGCTTTGATACTGTAACTGAGCTCATTGGCTTCCAGTGGGTTTGAACTCTGGACAGTTGCCCTGCCTGTTCAAGCTGCCCTTACCCCACAGTGTGCCTGTTCTCCCATGGGTGCCGATTCCAACTACTCACCAAACACTGTAGTATACTGCATCTTTATTCCAATTTCTATGCTCTCATGGTGGACTTCAATTCATATCAGCAAGCCTCAGGGAAGCCCTCTCCACTTCTCACAACTGTGCCATCTTCCTAAGTTCAGAACAATGGCTTTTCTGTGCTCAACCTCTGTGGGCATCTCTGCCATGTGAGGTCTAGGTTCCTGCATAGCCCAGGTCTTAAGAGCCACTACCCAGGTCTCATGGGCAGCTGCCCCACTTTCTTTTGTTCTTTCTTTCTTTTTCTTTTTTTTTTTTTT
>NW_022909164.1:0-705 GCF_012274545.1 Fukomys damarensis | reverse complement strand
CATGTTTGGGCTCGGGATCATCCAGAGCTCCCAGCCCACTAATAACACAGTGCTACGAATGACCACGTTCCATTACATAGTAACCATGGACATAAGGCCACATACTATTCATTTTAAGTTACATAACTATGGAAACGAAATGTGTATCAATGCTTACATTAACCTGACAATAACATTGGTAACAATTTCCTTTCTACATTTTGGCCGTGTACTTTTAGGATAACTTCCTCAAAGGATATTGATTCTGTAAAGTCACTTTCTCTAGAGAATAAGAAGAACATTTTGTCTTTTCTCTGGCATTTTGATCAACAGTATTTTATTATTGATAGTTTAGAAGAGTTTCACAGCTTTTTATTGGGAGGGTCATAAAACTTTAGGATTGTTGTCAAAATTAGAAAATCATCTATTAATTTTGTCTCCTAAAAGCTGTAAGAGTTCAAGATTTTTTCATATCCCTTTGATTATCAGTCTTAAACCCTGTTTGTTATCAGCATCCTCTCGGTAAAGTATTTTGCTATTTTCATCTATGGCACTTTTCCGTGACAGCTCCCCGTTAGCCAGATTCCTAAAAATGCCCCCGGCTCTCCATCAGCACCTGAAAAGAGGGGAAATATGATGGGTAGGGAAGAAGCCAAAGAGACAGCCAGCACTCTCAATCAGTTACTGTTAGATACCTGCATTGGACAAATTCTCCAAAAGCCTGTG
>NW_022909163.1:0-431 GCF_012274545.1 Fukomys damarensis | reverse complement strand
CCAGCTGGCGGCTGCCCAAGATAATCTGTACCAACATTCCCTTGGCTAATCTAAACTCCTTTTCCTCCCACACCACCACACCCAAAATTCCTCAGAAACAACGAAAGTCCACCAATTTGTTTAATTAAGAAAGTGAAGAGAAGGAGCCTGATTTTAAGATAATGGCATAGGTTAAGAAAATTCCAAGGATGTTTAAATTACCTATTTTAGAACCAAAATATTGGGCCCATACCTGTATTATGGGCCAATAAATACCAAGGAGGGGGATCTTTTCCCTGGGGCCTTCCACACCCTCCGGAGAAGCATAAATGTTTCCCCTTCCAGGAAATAATGTGCCCTCCTCTCTCTCTCTCCAGTGCCCACACTCAGTTTCTTCAAGTGTGTACTTTTAAATCTTCCCAATAAAATCCTCCCTGGGTTTGTCCAGAATC
>NW_022909162.1:0-201 GCF_012274545.1 Fukomys damarensis | reverse complement strand
TCCCCTACTCCTTTAGCCCTTTTCTTCTAATTTCACGTTGTCAGTTATACAGTTTAAACCTTATTTACACTTTTATTTTTTCACACCAGAGAAACTATGCAGTACTCACACATGCATGTCCTATTTATTTCACTTAAGAGTATAGCCTCAATATGCATCCATTTACCTATAAATGACTGCAGTTTCTCATTCTTTATGGCT
>NW_022909161.1:617-822 GCF_012274545.1 Fukomys damarensis | reverse complement strand
TGATCTGATAATATACAGGGGATGATGTCATTTTTTTTGCATTTATTTAGACCTGTTCTGTGAGCCAGTATGTGGTTTATCTTGGAGAATGATCCATGTGCAGCTGAAAAAAATGTATATTCTGATTTTTGGGGGTGGAATACTCTGTAAATATCTATTAAGTCCATGTGTTCCAAAGCTTGGTTCACTTCTATTTTCATTGTTG
>NW_022909161.1:0-244 GCF_012274545.1 Fukomys damarensis | reverse complement strand
TATTGTTGGATTTTGCTTCTTAATCCATTCTGCCAATCTATTTCTCTTGATTGGTGAATTGAGGCCATTAACATTGATGGTTATAACTGATACATTCTGACTTATTCTTGTCATGTTATTGTCCTTTTGTTGACTCTTTTTAATTTTTCTCTCATCTCCTTTTAGTTTCTTGCCTTGTTTTTTTGATTTGGTCTGTTGGGCCTCGTGTTATTTTGAACTTCGTTGTCCTTTTCTAGGATATTGT
>NW_022909160.1:0-507 GCF_012274545.1 Fukomys damarensis | reverse complement strand
TGTGAGCAGCTGTTTGTCAGTTCACATGGGTGTATATAATGCTGAGAATCAAACCTAGCACAACTACTCTACAACTGCGTATGTTTTTAGAAAAATGTTTGAATCATGAGGGTCACATAGTTTCATGTGGATGATCCCACTTACTAGTTGAATATTTTATTGTGGATTTCTCCCCCAAAGTCATTGCATTGGCCTGGCCATGATGATCTTCACTCTGGTATCTAAATAAAAGCTCCAATTTGTTCCTGGAACACAGGACTTGGTTATGGCAGGTCACTGGTTGTACCTGGGATCAGTGGTAGCTATGGGAGACTGTCCCTCATACAAGCTATAAGTACTTGTAGCAGAGTCTATGGCTGGATGCCCTATGTTTGGTCTCAAGTTATTTAACTCTTTGATCTTTAGTTCAACATTTTTTAGACAGCATGTAACAAAAATACTCATTGCTTTGAAACACAATTCTGCTCAAAATATATTAATTTATTCATTATTTTATTGATAATTATT
>NW_022909159.1:0-204 GCF_012274545.1 Fukomys damarensis | reverse complement strand
GTTAAACTGTCATTATTTGCTGATGATATGATACTCTACATTGAATACCCAAAAAACTCCACCGAAAGACTTCTAGACTTAATTGACAGATTCTGTAGAGTAGCTGGATCCAAGGTGAAAACCCAAAAATCAATAGCCTTATTGTACACAAATAACAGACTCATGGAGAGAGAAATTAGGGAAACAATTCCCTTCACAATAGCA
>NW_022909158.1:0-237 GCF_012274545.1 Fukomys damarensis | reverse complement strand
CCTCATGAAATTTCCAAAGTGACTTCTAATGATAAAACATGCAAAATTTATGCATACAAAAAGCGTAGGGCCCTAACCAGGACTTTAGAAAGGGCCTGTGCAAGTGAGGAGCCCTAGGGCTTAGGCTTCATTCAATTCATATTAAATTCACCTCAGCTGAGGCATTTGTACAAGCCTTTGTAATATTGGGGGAAGACTAATATTTCAAGTTAGAATCAGCCACAGGACTGAATCATA
>NW_022909157.1:0-251 GCF_012274545.1 Fukomys damarensis | reverse complement strand
AGGACATGAGTTCTAGGGCACCTAGACTACATCATGAGATGCTGTCTCAAGAAAAAAAATGCTACTATATAGATTTTATATTAGTCTGAGAAGTCCACATTGCAGATATAACAGGTCACAGAATAAATAGTATATACTTACTACAAGGCCATAGTGATGATACTATCATCGAATTAGGAGCCAGTATCTGGACAATAGACTCATATGAAGGAGCCACTATGTTAATATTTTATTAGTACTGGGACTCTGAA
>NW_022909156.1:0-302 GCF_012274545.1 Fukomys damarensis | reverse complement strand
AGGGGGCCACAGTGACAGACAGAGTAAAGCAAATAGTGAATTCAAGGAAGGGAGGATAGAATCAAACTCATGAGATAAACTCGTGAATTTCTAAGGATTCATTCTTTGCTTCCTTCAAACTTTGTAAATATATAAAGAATTGCTTCATGGGTCAACACATGATACAATTCTTCCAGTTGAAAGAGTGGAAATGAAATTTTCTTCCTTAAATATTAGTATATTTTGAAAGAGAAGCAAGCATTTATTGAGAACTTCATTCCAGTGGTTTAATAGGAAACAGAAACACAGAACATAAGTGAAAG
>NW_022909155.1:0-965 GCF_012274545.1 Fukomys damarensis | reverse complement strand
CTGAGCTAATTCCCCAGCCCACCACCTCCATTTTAATCAGTCTGAACTTCACATGCTTATCAAACTGAGGCTGTAATCACTGGAGTTAACTTGTAAATTGAGCAAACCGGTTCACTTTACACAACACTCATTTCAGTTCATGACCGAACCCTAAGGTCTGTCTCTTAAATGGTTCAAATAAAATGAAGGCAAGAGTCCTGAACCTTAAATCACAGGAAATGAAGCACAAGGACCTTCTCCATATGGGCATCATCCAATCCCTTGAGACCCCAAATAAAGCAAAAAGACAAGGGGACGCTGGACCTACTCCAAGCCTGACTGTGTGAATGGCCTTTGTTGCTCCTGGTTCTCAGACCTTCACCATTGAACCATATTGTCAACAGCCTTGGCTCTGCAGTTGCAAACAGGAGATTAAGGGATGTCTCACTTTCTCACTGCCAAAGCACCCGATACCCACAAGCTAAAGGAGAAGTTCATGAGTACAGCCCATGACAGGCTGGCTCCAACACAGAACTAGGACAGCAGAGGGAAAGTGGCTCATCATGGTGGCCAAAAGCAGAGTGAGAAGGAAGGAGCCAAGGAGGGAGATACAGCTCTTCGGGTCACCCCTCCTGGGACCGCCTCCTCTAGCCAGGCCTGCCTCCTCACCGCAAGTCAGCTGTAATGCCCTGTGACTGTCCCCTTCCAAAGCCCACCTACATGCTCCTGAGGCCTTTGGGAATTTTTTTTTTTTGTACCAGGGATAGAACTTCAGCCCTTGTGCTTGCAAGGTGGGTGGTAAAACCAACAAGCTAAATTCCTGGCCCAGGGAGGTTCTTGATCTAAGCCATAAGAAAAGGACCTCTCAGCCTCTGTGATCATGTTATAGAAATGGAAATTAGATAGGGATCAGACATAGACATACAGATATGTGCAGATGTACACATAGATCTGTGCATCCATAGTTTTATATATATATATATATA
>NW_022909154.1:0-277 GCF_012274545.1 Fukomys damarensis | reverse complement strand
TCCGAGCAATCAAGTGAGACACTACATTTAAGCCTACTGTTAGACTGCAATACAAGGATAACCCGGCTTACTGTGCTCTAAATGGGCCTATCTTTTTCTCTTTTGGTCGCAAGTTTGTTCCTTTCTTAAAAATCAAGATGACAATAATTGAGGTGCCTCATTCATTCACATGTTTACTATGAATTGAGAGAAAGAAAATGCGATTATTTTTCATTTGGTAAACTGGAATGAGGATGAGGGTGGAGGGATTGTAATAGGTAATGAAGGCTGAAGAGTT
>NW_022909153.1:0-217 GCF_012274545.1 Fukomys damarensis | reverse complement strand
AGGATCTAATTGTGTTTGATATTCCTTCAGTTGCCCCAGGTGTGCGCCCCCGGCGTGGGATATCTAGTGAAATCTCCGTACGCACTTTTGCGAACTTGTTGGAAGGGTTGGGTCCTTCTTGAACGGCTGAAAAATAGGACTGTGCTACTAGTTTCAGCCTTCAGTGTCACGAAGTGGTAGGAGTGTCCACGCAGGGTCATTGGGCTTTCTTGAAGCT
>NW_022909152.1:0-278 GCF_012274545.1 Fukomys damarensis | reverse complement strand
GTCACTATTTTTCAGAGGAGGGTACTGGAGATTGAATTCAGGACTCACGCTCTACCACTGAGCTATACTCTCAGTCCAGTCACTATTTAAACTTAAATTTTCTTTGAGAGAAAACTTTGAGAGAAAAATTTTCTTTGAGAGAAAATTTCAAGATACTTGATATACTGATCATTGTTAACAAATTTAGGCCAGGTTTCATTGGTGAAATCTCTGACGCAAAATCCTTTTATTACAAAGGAATCTTGCCATTCTTAGATGTTAAAGGTGAGCTAGGGAAC
>NW_022909151.1:0-485 GCF_012274545.1 Fukomys damarensis | reverse complement strand
CCAGGTCGCAGTGAGGGGACCCCCGCTGCCCTGGCCTCCCCAGCCTAGAGGGCATCTGTAGACCCTGGCTCCTGCAAGCTGTGTCGGGAGAATCTGAGATAATCTTCCTATTTTATGGGCACTGGATTCGCAGCCTTAATTCCTTGCTTCCACATGCGGACATCTGTAGGGACCGTGATCTTTGGACCACAGTGCTGCACAAACCCACAGCGGCATTCATTATACACTAAAGAGTCTGCACGCCGCTGTGCTCTGAGCATCGCATGCACACAATATGGTTGTTGAAGGTGGCTGTTCATGCCAATGTGTGTGTGAGTGTGGGTGCGTGCAGGTGTATTTCACTCAATCCTGCTGGAATTCCAGAAAGTCTATTTGTTTTCTTTCTAGAAAATGAAGTTAAAAACCTTGACATAGAAGGGATCCAAGTGTATGCAGCCGGACATATAATTAGACCAAGTCATACAAGTGTGAACTGGGCATGTGGC
>NW_022909150.1:0-226 GCF_012274545.1 Fukomys damarensis | reverse complement strand
ATATGAAGCTCTATAACCTTGATGCCTGTGTGTGGCTTCTTCATCTGGAATTTGTATCTTTTCGGATGGAGTCCATTTAAATACAGGTCATATCAGGTTAGGGTGACGTATAAACTCTATGGCTGGAGTATAAAAAGAATCCATGACACAGAAGAAGCATAGGGAATACTACGTGAAATAAAAGCAGAGACTGGATTCCAGCTGCCCAAACCAAGGAATGCTAGGT
>NW_022909149.1:0-346 GCF_012274545.1 Fukomys damarensis | reverse complement strand
CTGCCTCTGCCTCCCCTGCCTCTGGTTCTCCCTGCCTCTCTCCCTTCTTCCCCCCCGCCCCTCTCTCCGGCTTCCCCATCTATGCTCCCCCGTGCTCAGAGTTCCGTCTCCCCATGGCCAGGGCTGCTCAGCTCACGCGGACTCTCTCCTGTCCACTTCCTGCAAAGTCTGCACACTCTGGTTTCTTTGTGCGCAGATTCATCCAAGCACGGGTGGAAAATACTCGGGAAGAAAAAGGCTTTGGCGCAGCAACTACGTGCACAGCACCTGCCGTGCGTTGGGCGTGTAAGGAATGGAGAGCCAGCACCGGGGGGTCTCAGGCCCGAGAGGAGGTCCTGAGCCTGTC
>NW_022909148.1:0-225 GCF_012274545.1 Fukomys damarensis | reverse complement strand
GTATATGAAATTTAATTAATTCACTGAGCTAAATCCCCAACATTTGCAGTGCATAAAGATTGCTATCATCGTGGAGAGCTGGTGCCTGTACATAACACACCTTCATCCTTTTTACTTTCCCTTCCCTTTCCACTTCCAATAATGAATTAATTTTGGACTAAACCTCCCTCCCTACTTCTTTTCAGTTGGGCCCACAGGCTTCTCCGTACTTTGTGAATTAGAATC
>NW_022909147.1:0-522 GCF_012274545.1 Fukomys damarensis | reverse complement strand
TAAATAAATAACAAATATAAATTAAAAAATAAAGATAATTGGAAAAGCTGGGCGTGGTGGTGCACTCCTGAAATCCCAGCACTCGGGAGGCAGAGGCAGGAGGATCACTGTGAGTTCGAGACCAACCTGGGCTACATGGTGAGTTCCAGGTCAGGTCAGTCTCAACTACAGAGTGAGACCCTGTCTCAAAAAAATCAAAAAAATAATAATTGGAAAAATAAAGTATGTATTGCATTGTTAGGATTAAATCAGTGCTCAGGGCAGGGGGACCTTGGTACACCCCTATAATCCCAGCACTCACGAGGCTGAGGCAGGAGGACTGCAGTGATTTGGGGGCCAGCCTGGGCTATATATCAAGTTCAAATCCAGCCTGAACTTCATAGCAAGTCCCTGTCTCCAAAAACAAAAACAAAAAGGAGTTGGATTCTCTGGCTTTTCCCTCCCAGGCAGTCTCTGCGGTGAGAAGTCCAGTGTGCATTTACTTCACACACACAGGAAATGCCACCTCCTTATTCGTAATCC
>NW_022909146.1:0-1181 GCF_012274545.1 Fukomys damarensis | reverse complement strand
AATATTTTGTTGGCCCTCTTTTAGGTTAAAGCACAGGTATGTACTGTGACCTTTGTCTATTTTATATTCCTGCAAAGCCTTTCATTAAACATTGCCTGGTACTAATTAAAAACCAATTAGGAGTATCTGAATGGCTTAATGGAGATTTCACTATCCTTTCTTTCCTCCCATATTCTCATTATTCATAGTTCCAAAATTAAGACATCAGCATTGGAACACCTCTTTGATGCAGAAGGTCAAGACCTTACCCAGGCTATTTCCAACACTGCATTATTCATTTGGATTGGCAGTTCTCTTAATTAACACCTTGTCTCTATTTACTGCAAAAGTTCAGAGTTGGGAGCTAATGCCAAGAACATATGTGGTGTCTTTAATGTGAATTTGCCACACTCAAAATGGAAATAATTTTATCTAAAACAAGAGCCCAGCAATCTCTTTAAAACGCACCAGAAAGTTATACTTTCCAAGCATTAATTATTGATCGCCCACAATGGAATAGCCAGAATGAGCTTGTCATTTGTCATTGCTCATGATTTACACAGAGAGAAGTTATTTGTTGTCAAAATGAGAGGTTACAAAGGTAAGGCAGATAGTGGTGTTGTTTATAATGATAAACTGTCTAACTAAATATTCATGAAAGCATTAAGAGACAGCATATTTAGCATATTCTTCTAGCTTAAAAGATACAATTGAGTAAATGTTGTGTGTATATACAGTGCCTCTCTGGAGCCACTGATAGGATAAAATCCAAATGTCACATTATCACAAAGAGGAATAAATAGCAGCCTATGTAGAAACAATTGGAGGAGCATTTTCCTTTTGCTGTTGGTTTCTGCCATCAGGATGGTCACACCTCACCATGGCCCCTTGAACTCTATAGTATCCATGACATGCCACTTGTCTCATAGGCATAAAGATATTAACGACTGCCTGATTTTCCAAATGAGCTTGACTGATTGATGGGGGTCAGATCAACATCAAGAATCAGGCAAGGTTCATTTGCAGATTGACATTTTATTGTTTTGTTTATCACTTATTAATTATTGTTTACAATATCAGAATGCTCTATTTAATAAACTGGATCTACCATTTTTTGTTTGTTTGTTTGAGACAGGGTTTCACTATGTAGTTGAGGCTGACCTGGAACTCACTATGTAGCCTAGGCTGGTCTCAAACTCACA
>NW_022909145.1:0-564 GCF_012274545.1 Fukomys damarensis | reverse complement strand
GTGTGACAGTGCGAGCAAAAAGTACAACACTGCCTGATGTGTTCTCAATGTATTCAGGGGAAGTGGTTAAGAAAAATGCACTTTAAAAAAGAAATAATAGTGCATTTTAAACAGGAGGGGGAAAGATTTCTGAATTTCACTTGAATATGTGAAATGTTGACAGTAGTCCACTGATAACATCTGTATCTAGAATGTAGGATCTATAACAGGAACTAAAAAATCCACACAAAAACACTGTAGATGTGGTGGAACCATCCTGTAATCCTAGTACTCTGGGAGGCTGGGACAGGCTGATCATAAGTTTGAGCCCATCCTGGGCAATGTAGTGACTTAGTGAGACCCTGTCTCAAATTTAAAAATGAAAAATAAAAAAGAGCTGGGGGCCGGGGATTTAACTCAGTGGTTCCACAGCCTGCCTTGCAAGCACAAGGACCACAGTTGGATGCCCAGAATGTACCCCTCCCCCAAAAAAGAGCTGGAAATGTGCCTCAGTGGAAGGCCCTGGGTTCATCCCCAATACATAGATATATAGATAAATCAAAGTAGAATTCTAGAAAATATTGA
>NW_022909144.1:0-255 GCF_012274545.1 Fukomys damarensis | reverse complement strand
TATACATATATACATATATATATACATATATATACACATATATATATATTTTTTTTAAGTCTGTTGTTAGGCACTTAGATTGACTCCTTATCTCGGCTGTTGTGAATAGTACCACAATAAACATGGGTACATAGGTATCTCTTTTGTATGCTGACATCATTTCTTCTAAGTATATATTCAGAAGCAGTACACCTGGATCATATGGTGATTTATTTTTAGTTTTTTGAGGAACCTCCATGCTGTTTTCCATTGTAG
>NW_022909143.1:0-221 GCF_012274545.1 Fukomys damarensis | reverse complement strand
TATTATTTAAAGTACCTATTAGTCTTCTATTTTATCCCACATATATTATCTTTCAAATAAAAACATTATATTTAGTAAGTGATTTCAATGTTACTCGAATATTTTTTACCATTTTTGTCTTGTTCTTCACCAAATACTAAATTTTAGTAAAACATTCACTAATCACTTATTTTAAATATTTTGTTTCTTCCATAGTAGAACGTCTACTTTATACTAGTAAA
>NW_022909142.1:0-230 GCF_012274545.1 Fukomys damarensis | reverse complement strand
GTACCTTTCCAGTCATTTGTGCATATTTTGTATAAATTCACTTTTATTTATATACATCTTACAGTAACACAATTTTGTGTCTCTTCCTTTGTTTGCTTTCTTTTTTGTGTTTTCACATTTGTACAGCGCTTACTATGCATGTGTCAGTGATACTCCAAGCACTTTATGTACATACTAACTTAGTTTTTGAAACACCCATAGGCAATTCTCATTGCCTTGCCTGAGGAATC
>NW_022909141.1:0-211 GCF_012274545.1 Fukomys damarensis | reverse complement strand
TGAGACAGTTATTTTGCTTTATCATCTTCCCTTCTCTTCTCCCCTACAAGCTGGGCTGAGCCACTTCAGAGGACACCAAATTGTGGATTCAGCTCAGTGAAGGGAGCCCCGGCCCTGGAGAAAGGCAGCAGGGCACTGCTGTCCCCCCCTTTAGTACACCCTGTCACAGCCACAGCAGGGCCATTCGCTGTGTCACTCTGGCTGGACCAAC
>NW_022909140.1:0-396 GCF_012274545.1 Fukomys damarensis | reverse complement strand
ACCTTCCTCCCTCCTGAGTATTTTACTTTGTGGAGCTGATATTTCTGCTTGTCAAGTGTCACTTCTAGAACTGCTGCCCCGTCTGTTCCTCTTTTAATTTCACTTCCCCCAGTGGTTTCACGAGGGTGTATTTTTGCATGTATATATGTGTGTACTATTTTTCACCCTAATAACAATAAGTGGCCACCAGTGAGAGTTGGGGCTAATTTACTGTGGAATAGCATAGCATATTCTGTGCCTGTAGGAATGCTCTGACATTTATATTAAATTGCCTGATGGAATAGAAAGCAACAAAGGAAACGGAGCAATGAGAAATGGGAGTGGAGCAGGAGCCACCACCAGTCATAGTGGCTTTTAAATTAAGCACATTGTTAGCAGTGTAGCACTAAGGGCCCC
>NW_022909139.1:0-200 GCF_012274545.1 Fukomys damarensis | reverse complement strand
ATACAGATCACATGGACAGTGAGACTGAAAAGTCCCCCACTATGGGACTGGAGGCTTTGAGGAAAGGGAGCGTGCACTGTGGAGGGATGCTTCTCCCAGGAGAAGTCTGTTCCTAATATGGTAAAATGAGGTGCTCGTGTGAGATGCTTCAGAGAGCTTTGCATTCTGTCACTGTAATCAAGAGCTTGAACAATTAGGAC
>NW_022909138.1:0-234 GCF_012274545.1 Fukomys damarensis | reverse complement strand
TCTCCTAAGTAAGAATAGTAGTTAGTGCCCAACAAGTGCATAATGCATGTCAAACTGTGTGCTTCAACCGGTCACTCATCTTCTCCCTTCATCTTCACAACCTCTGAGCAAATAGATTATTAGCTGCCATCCTTCACCGATAAGGCAGCAGAAGTACATCCAAGATCACATCCAGGTCTGCCTCACTGAGGTTCTGTGTTAAAGACTGTGCTCAATTCTGCTGTGAAAGCTTGA
>NW_022909137.1:0-228 GCF_012274545.1 Fukomys damarensis | reverse complement strand
GGCGTGAGAGGTAAGGTGATGGCAGTGACTTTTGTGAAGCTCGGATGTGCCGTGGTTTTCCCTGGGACCGCAGCCTTGCTGCCTTGACAGAATCGGGAGGGAGGGGCCATCGCCATGCTTCAGAGCTAAATTTAGGGGCTGGAACGGATTTCCCGTTGGGCTCCTCGTGTAAGGTAGTGTTTGCCGGAGGGTGAGGCTTCGTGTTCATTGGACCCTGAGTTTTAGGAA
>NW_022909136.1:0-676 GCF_012274545.1 Fukomys damarensis | reverse complement strand
TTTTTTTTATCATTAAAGGATTTGGATTTTGTCGAAAGCCTTTTCTTCATTGGTGATATAATCATGTGGTTTTGGCCTTGTTCCCATTCATGTGTTGTATTACATTTATAGACCTATATATTTTGAACCAACCTTGCATCTCTGGGATGAAACCTATTTGATCATGATGTATATTTTTGATTATATGTATTTTGTATCATGTGTTTTTTGATTATATGCTTTATTCTATTTGATAATGTCAAGGATTTTGGATCTATGTTTATTAAAGAGACTGGCCTATAGTTCTCCTTTATAGTTGGGGTTTTATCTGGTTTGGGGATCAGGGTGATAATGCTTTTTATAAATGAGTTTGGGAGCACTCCATCCCTTTCAATTTTTTTGAACAGCTTGAGGAGCATTGATGTGATAATATACTTAAAGGTTTTATAAAATTCCTTAAATGAATTAATCATATCCTCGGCTTGTTTAAGTTGGTAGAGTCTTATTTCTGAGTCAATTTCATTGCTCAAGATTGGATTATAAAGTATATCTGCTAGGGTTAGTTTTGGTGGTTTGTATGTCTAGGAATGCATTTCTTCAAAATTTGCTAATATTTTAAAATACAATTTTGCAGAGCAGTTACTATCTTCTGGATTTCAACAGGATCTGCTGTGATTTCACCTTTGTCATTTCTAAT
>NW_022909135.1:0-810 GCF_012274545.1 Fukomys damarensis | reverse complement strand
TCCAGTCCTGAGTCAGATAAGCCAACCTAACTGTTTACCCTCTCATCCTCTCACAGGGTATTGCGACCCATTTCACACTGCAACAGCCATTGATATCCTAAGTCTCCTTATATTAGTACTCCTGAGACTTGTCCTTATCCACAATATCTCCTCCCAATTATAATTTTACTTCCAGGTGTTTACTCTCATTGGCCTATTACCTCATAATCTCATTCTTTGCCATTCTTAATTGCTGGAAACAATAATGGTTCCTCTCCTGCTCCTGTTTTCTCTCCCAAACCTTACCCAAGCCAATAAGCCCCTGGTGTGTATCTTGACTCACTCCCAGCCTAACTCAGCCCTCCTTCAGACCCAGGTATGATCTCCTGAAATCACATTCCAGGCCACCTTATGCCAGTTCTTTGACCAAATCATCAAATGCCTGCCGCTCTTCAGACTGGCCCACAGCTGATTTCAGCTGCTCTTTCCATATCTACCTATACAGTTGCCCCCTATGTTCTCCATCTTATTCAATCCCAGGTCAGTCGCCTCTCCACTCAAGTCTCCTGACAGACGGCTCACCAGCTGATACTTCAGGCCAGAGACCCCAGTGAGACCACCATGTTACATGACAGCCAACCAACTAACCATAGCTCTGATCTCGGCTCAATTTAAACATTTTCTAAATAATCTTTGGACTGATATTTTCTGGTTTGCTCCCCACCCTCCTCCTACTACCTGCATAGCTGACTGGATCACTAATGCATAGCTTCAAAAAACTTTATCAGATTTCACCCTGTCTGAAGTCACAATCTTTACCTTTATACTTGT
>NW_022909134.1:0-261 GCF_012274545.1 Fukomys damarensis | reverse complement strand
CACCACCAGGTGTCCCATTGATCCAGGGATGACAGAAGTCTCCTGGTCCCTTCTCAAGCTTGCGTAGTGCTGTGCTGAAGCCCACCAATGATGATGGTGATGTGGATGTGTGGAGGAATGAGGCAGGGGCACACGGTCATCTCTTTACCTCTATGCTATTTATTGCTTCTAGTGGAAGGAGTTAAAAAACAAATATTACAAACATTTGTGGCCCTCTTATCTTTACTCTGCCTCACAATATCTTATTCTCTTATTATTTAG
>NW_022909133.1:0-207 GCF_012274545.1 Fukomys damarensis | reverse complement strand
AAATCTTTACGACGAAGGGATCAAAATCCAAGGAGAGTACTTCAGCTGGGTGTCTTCTAACAGGAAAGCGGGCTTGTAAAAAAAATAAATAAATAAAAAGAACGCATTAATTTGTGTCCCAATCTACTGTATGCATTCAACAGGTCTGCCACCATGTACGTGTCAGCTCTTGCCCAAAGACAAAATTACTATGAAGGGTAAATGTTT
>NW_022909132.1:0-213 GCF_012274545.1 Fukomys damarensis | reverse complement strand
TTCTTTTTTATGGAAATTGTGTGAAATAGGATTTATCAAAATTCCCTTGTTGGAGGGCACAAATCTCTAGCAGTCCTTCAAATGGGAAGTACACGTGTGCGTGAAGCCGCACGTTTATGCATCCAAAGTATCATATCACATCTCAGTGTGTCTGACACATCTTTTGTCCTGATGAAGTCTAGTAGTTCCAGATAAAACAGCCTGAAAACCTAT
>NW_022909131.1:0-835 GCF_012274545.1 Fukomys damarensis | reverse complement strand
AGCTCAGTTCAATTATAACCATGGAAACTGTACTGGTATCAGAACATAACTATTTTATTACAAAACTTAACATTATTTACAAAATGGAAAAATAATCAAATGACTATTCCAGGCCGAAGTTAAAGGTTTTCACCCGGTAATTGAAAAATAACATTTCCATGCACTCACACATCAGATCATTTCTGAGATATTCAAATTCTTAAAGCTTGTTAGTAAAAGTAATGTATTCACAACAATATACTTACGAAGATGGGAAAGAAACTCATGGTTCTGTACAATAAACTTAAGTTTGTTCATTTAATATATTTTTGGCTTTCATGAATACTCATAGCATTGAACATTTTGCAAGTAAGAATCATAATAGTACCTCTGACACTGCTGAATTCATCACCACAAGAAAAACACAGATAATTTTAATGTTTTTGCACTGAACCAAATAGTTATGATTCCAAAGTTATATTAAACTGAAGCCTTCATTGTGATCAATAGCTTGGATCAGTTTAGAGCGTAGAGTTTCTTTTTCTGTATATTTTGGAAGATCAAGAAGATTAAAACAGGTATGAGAAACTGGGAGATATTCCTCACCGCCTCCTGTCGGCTGGATGACTAGTTTCAGACTCTTCATACCAAGAATAGGAATGCGATCACTACCTGTCAAAAATACTGCCAAGAAAAACATATTTGATCAACAAATCGAGTAGCAAATGGTACATATTTAGTAGCCACAGCACAGCTCTACACTAACATCTGCACTAAGGCGGAAGCCTACCACCACTTTTCCCTTTAAATGTGTGATCATATTGGCATACGTGAGACACTCAATTTTTTGGGGGGG
>NW_022909130.1:0-743 GCF_012274545.1 Fukomys damarensis | reverse complement strand
TCCTGTCTTACTGAGGAAGACTAAGGTAGATATTTTATTCTATTTATTTCATTAGCTATAAATAGTTAATAAACACTCAGAAGAAGTCATACCAGGCTAGGTTGTGGTAGAAAATAATCTTGAAACTTGATCATGGGATAAGTCCAAAGAATAAGTCTATTCTTTGCTAATTGAAATCTCCTTCATAGATCCCCCTCCTTTCTTTGCTCTGCTGTGCATCTTTCTTTTGAAAGGTAAAGCTCTTAAATTAATTAATCTTTATGAAATTGTAAAAATAAATCATTAATAGATAAATAATTAGAACATAGGAGAAGAGTGAGGCCATTTTATGGAAGGAAGGTTTATCCTAGGAAAATGCATAGAAACTCATCGTTCCCCTTTGAAAAGCATAGTGTCAGAAGTTGTAAACTTCTCTGTGAAATCTCAGTATACTGAGATCATTGCAAAGTACTGAGTGATGGCTCTCTATTTAATCTAACCCACACAAGGTAAATTCCTTGCTCTTCCTCTTTCAGTCTCTCACTGTCAAGAAGGGAACATCCACCTCTAAAGCCACATGTATCCTGTGGAGAGATCTACAGAGTAGAATCTCTCTGTCCGTTCATCCCACTTGGTTCTCTATATTGTGTGTAAAAACAAGAGTGACTACTTAAAAACTATGTTTGTAGAAAGCACTGAGGTGAAGCTTAGATATTATACTTCTCTATTTTTTTCTTATTTGCAAGTAGGATTTTTGAAGCACA
>NW_022909129.1:0-307 GCF_012274545.1 Fukomys damarensis | reverse complement strand
CCTCTTTCACCCATTCTAATCTGGTGCCTGCTCCTCTCTAATGAAACATTTCACAAATGATCTAATAGCTGAATCAAACCCATAGTTTTCGGTGCTCATTGTACATTAACTTTTTTTTTTCCTGCATACTGTTGGTTGGCCAGCCTCCACCTCTGGTGTCTTCTACATTATAACAGAATCCTAATTATTCCAGGGACATCACCAATCCCCACCATTCATGTGGCTAAGAACACTCAATGCCATTGCAATTGGTCTAAGCCACACAGAAATGAGCAGGTGACTCAACTGGTAGCCAGCAGAGCATAAG
>NW_022909128.1:0-224 GCF_012274545.1 Fukomys damarensis | reverse complement strand
TCACATTCATGAGAGTGACCGCTTTCGCTTTAAATGGCTAAGCGGCGAGAGAAGCTGTGTCCCAGGGAAAACCGCACTTTAAACCGCAGAAGCCCTCTGCAAAGTGCATTTGTGTTCTAACTCAAACTGAACCTATCCCCAAGTATACAGAGTACTGGAGCATTGTGTGCACTCAGAGCTGCTAGGCACTCTCTTTGGACTGAAGGGCTTCTCTGTTAAAAGTG
>NW_022909127.1:0-203 GCF_012274545.1 Fukomys damarensis | reverse complement strand
GTTTTTCGCTTCTCCTCAAATCAATTTTTGTGAGCTGCATTTTTCTAGGAAAGAGTACACACCATCTCCCAGTGTCTTCAGCCTTCTTTACTCTGTCAAGACTCTCGAACCATCTTACTGTCACTTCCATGCTGTCAATTTCTTTCCTTTAATCTTGTTTTCAGTAGATGTACTTGTTTTTGAATTTCAGTAGTTTACTGCAC
>NW_022909126.1:0-791 GCF_012274545.1 Fukomys damarensis | reverse complement strand
TCAGAGGGAACCAGACGCAAGTGTCCGAAGCTGCCACCGCAGGCTGTGCTCTGGGCGTGTGATGACCCTTGCCGGCCCCAGTTTCCCCCTCTGTGCTGCACACATCAGCACACACAGCTGTGCCTTGGGGACGCTGTACACCTGGGCCAGACAGACCCTCCTGCCATCCTGTCTGCACTCCTCTGCCAGCGGTGCCTGGCCACCTTCTTCAATTTCCTGTGCCCCAGGCACCTCCATCTCACAGGCTCCTTCATCCATGGAACCAGATTTAGCATTACACTCATGGCTGGTGTAAGCATGAATAGGTCATTATTATGCACCAAAGAGTTCATTTGGTCTTCTCATTTTAAAAGAAGTTAAAATATTTTTGAAGCTGGGTATGGTGGAGCACTTGGGAGGGTAGGGCTGAGGCAGGAAGATCGCCATTAGTTCCAGGCCAGCCTGCGCTACATAGCAAGTCCAAAGTCCGCCTGAATTACATAGTGGGAGTCTGTCAAACAAAACAAAACAACATCTTTGCAGCAGTCCTCAGCAGTTGTCTCACTGTGCCTATGTCCAGGTGGGGAAATCAGCTGGAAACACCACATGAGACCCCAACAGACAAGAAAGCCCCACCTCTCCCTAGGGCCTTCAGAAAAACTCCTAGGACAGACTCCGATTGGACAGACTTAGGTCACGGGAACTGATCCTGAGCCAATCCCAGGGCTGTGAGATGGAATATGTAGGTTAGGGGTGTGGCCTGTCACCCCTGGAGCTGAGTTCCAACCCAGCACCTTCCCTGGGAACAGGTG
>NW_022909125.1:0-255 GCF_012274545.1 Fukomys damarensis | reverse complement strand
AAGAACATACCTCACTTACCATCTCAGAAGTAATGCCTAACATGAAAATAAAAACGTGTTCTAGCAACCACAGGAAAACTGTTTCTCTAGACATATAACAACACACTCTGTACAGAGGAAATGTCATAAAGTTTTAATCAAAAAACCTTTGGACTGCTTTACAAGTAACTTTATTATTTGAAAGAGGATTAGTTTTTTATTTTTCATCAGAAAATGCCACCAACCTGTTCCAAACTTTTCTTATAGCATTTTTCA
>NW_022909124.1:0-201 GCF_012274545.1 Fukomys damarensis | reverse complement strand
TTTCTAAATACCACTCGGTGTAGTGGAGCATGCCTGCCTACACCTGGGAGGCTGAGCGGGGGGGACTGCAAGTTTGAGACCAGCCTGGGCAATTTAGTGATTTAGCGAGACCCTGTCTCAAAGTTTAAAAAAAATTTAAAAAGGGCTGTGGGTGCAGTTCAGTGTGAAGGCCCTGGGTTCAATGCTCAGTCCCCAAAACAA
>NW_022909123.1:0-251 GCF_012274545.1 Fukomys damarensis | reverse complement strand
GAGAAACTTAAAATATAAATAAATGGATACAATAAAGGAGTGATGCCAGAAAACTAGAAGATATATTTTTGGGTGATAGTGAAGGGGAGCCAGGGAGAGGGGAGGAGAAGAGGGGTTGAAGGTAAAGAGATTGAAAATGAGAAAGATGAGCTATATACTGTACCAATTTGCTAAAATGAAGATCATTGTTCTGTAATACAAACTTTCACTAATGAAAAAGTGTTTCATAAACATCCAACTGCAATGACCCT
>NW_022909122.1:0-217 GCF_012274545.1 Fukomys damarensis | reverse complement strand
CTCACTCAGCACCAGCAGCTCGTAGTGAAGCCAGTCTTCGCCCACCTCATTGGAGGCTTTGCATGAGTACCTCCCGGCATCCTCTGCCTGGACCAGGGGAAGCTGTAGGACCCGGCCACCTGCAGGCACAGGACAGAGGCCTGGACTCAGGGCAAGACACTGTCCCCACCGAGGAGCGAGGAACGGGACGCACGGCCCTCCCTGCCTGGTCTGTGTG
>NW_022909121.1:0-285 GCF_012274545.1 Fukomys damarensis | reverse complement strand
ACTCGGCTCCCATTTCCCAGTCTTGGGGTCCTGGAATTTGTTGCAGCAGGAAGAGTTAATGCAGTTACCAGAGGCTCTGAATTGATAAGAAGTGAGAAGTGACCCAGAACTGCAGTGCGCTTGTGCTTTTTAAAATGAATTACAGTGAGAGCCATTGCGGTGAATCCCTCCCGGTCCACCTCCCTGGGAACCCCCTTCCCCCGTGCCGCTCCGAAGCAGTTCGGGAAGTCTTCTTCCGTGAGTTTGCTGGTGTGCACTGGCCTGGTACCTTGGCGTCTTGCACTG
>NW_022909120.1:0-335 GCF_012274545.1 Fukomys damarensis | reverse complement strand
AAGAAGCTAAGATGTGTAAGGAAAGTTTTTAAGAATAATCTTGTAAAAAAGAGTCAGCCTTAACGCAGGAATATTGTGCATCATTATTGCTGATAAAGATGAACCAGGAGGTGAAGGTGACAGATCTGGCTTTTAACGAAGTAGCTCCTTCTAAAATTTGGAAAAGAAATCACAGTCCCATTTTTTCTTTTTCCAAAGCTCCCGCATTTTCTATGACAATAATTTTGATTCACTGGATTTTGGTCAACTGTATTATTTGCAAGAGTGTGTAGGCTGCATATATTCTTTCTGGTAAGTACAAATAAAGTTTGGGTGTAGGGCCTCACAGGTTCGGG
>NW_022909119.1:0-228 GCF_012274545.1 Fukomys damarensis | reverse complement strand
CTTCTTTAATTTGTTTGCCATTAGTTCCACTGAACTCCTATCATCTGGTTTAGTTACACATTGGATCTTGTGTGTCCAAAAGTCAGAAGATATAAGGTCAAAAACATACTTGCAGAACTAGATAAATATTTCTGCCAGGTGCTGGACTCCAGAAGAATTTGGAATTTCTTAACATACCTAAAACATGTATTAAATCCACCAAGCTCAATGATGTGTATTACTTCTAAG
>NW_022909118.1:0-319 GCF_012274545.1 Fukomys damarensis | reverse complement strand
AGAGAAAAAGAGCTTCATACACTATTGGAAGAAGGGTAAAATAGTACAGCAATTATGAAAGGCCGTATTGGAGGTTTCTCATAAAATTAAAGACAAGACTATGATCCAGTGACATACTGTTGAATATATCTTCAAAGAAAGTGAAACTGGTGTATCCAAAAGATGAGTGCATTCACGTGTGTGGTGCAATATTATTCACAAGAGCCAGGAAATGGAAACAACCCAAATGCACCTCAACTGACTAATAAACAAAGTCTGGTCCAAACATATGATAAAAACATACTCAGCCCAAAAGTGATGAAATCCCTTCGTATGTGCT
>NW_022909117.1:0-1290 GCF_012274545.1 Fukomys damarensis | reverse complement strand
GGAAAACTGCACTTTAAACCTCAGAAGCCCTCTGCAAAGTGAGTTTGTGTTCTAACATCAAACAGAACCTATCCACAAGTATACAGAGTTCTGGAGGCTTGTGTGCACTCAGAGCTGCTGGGCACTCTCTTAGGCCTGAAAGGTTTCTCTGGTAAAAGTGCCTCACAACACTGTGCCAATCTCTGCGAGGCAGAGACCTACAAACCAAATGGAATACACTTGTGCTCCACAAAAGTGGTGGACTTCACTGGTAAACTCACAGAGTTGCAGCACCTTTCTCTGTGGAATACTTCACATTCATGAAACTGACTGCTTTCACTTTAAAAGGCTAAGTGGAGAGAGAAGCTGTTTCCCAGGGAAAACTGCACTTTAAATAGCAGACACCATCTGTAAAGTCCGTTTCTGTTCCAACATCAAACTCTACCTATCCCCAAGTATACATTCTGTGTGCACTCAGAGCTGCTAGACACTCTCTTCGGCCTGAAAGGCTTCTCTGCTAAAAGTGCCTCACAACAGTGTTTCAATCTCTGCGAGGCAGAAACCTACAAACAAAAAGGAATACAGTTGTCCGCCCCATAAGAGGTGGACATCACTGGTAAACTGACAGAGTTGCAGCACCTTTCTCTGTGGAGTACTTCATATTCATGAAAATGACCGCTTTCACTTTAAACGGCTGTGCAGCGAGAGAAGCAGTTTCCCGGGGAAAACTGCACTTTAAACCGCAGACGCCATCTGTTAAGTCCGTTTCTGTTCCAACATCAAACTCTACCTATCCCCAAGTATACAGAGTTCCGGAGGCCTGTGTGCACTCAGAGCTGCTAGACACTCTCTTCGGCCTGAAAGGCTTCTCTGCTAAAAGTGCCTCACAACAGTGTTTCAATCTCTGCGAGGCAGAAACCTACAAACTAAAAGGAATACAGTTGTCCGCCCCATAAGAGGTGGACATCACTGGTAAACTGACAGAGTTGCAGCACCTTTCTCTGCGGAGTACTTCATATTCATGAAAATGACCGCTTTCACTTTAAACGGCTGTGCAGCGGGAGAAGCAGTTTCCCGGGGAAAACTGCACTTTAAACCGAAGAAGCCCTCGGCAAAGTGCGTTTGTTTTCTAACGTCAAACTGAACCTATCCCCAAGTATACAGAGTACTGGAGGCTTGTGTGCACTCATAGCTGCTAGGCACTCGCTTAGGACTGAAGGGCTTCTCTGCTAAAAGTGCCCCACAAATATGTTTCAATCTCTGCCAGGCAGAGACGTACAAACAAAAAGGAATACAGTTGTGCTCCACATA
>NW_022909116.1:0-241 GCF_012274545.1 Fukomys damarensis | reverse complement strand
GCTGTATTTAACACCTCCTCGGCTCTGCGTTCCGACCGCAACCCGAGCCACGAAAGGCCTTTGTTGATCTAGGATCCACCTTGCTCTCTGCCTCCTTTCTAGTGCTTCTCCCTGACTCCACCAGGGCCACGCGCAGCCCCAGGGACTCTTGGTCACCTGCGATTAGTCACCACCAACATGTCCTGGGGTCCCTGCCTTTTCACCTCATGTCCGGCCAGCTCCAGGGCTCTCGGCCTTACCT
>NW_022909115.1:0-256 GCF_012274545.1 Fukomys damarensis | reverse complement strand
GTCCTGGCTGACTGTGATGGTTAATGGGATGTATTTCCTCAACTAGACTAAAGGGTACCAAGATGGCTGCTAAGCCCCTCTTTCTGGTCTGTGGTAGTGTTTCTTAAAGAGATTAGCATTTGAAGCAGCACACTGAGTAAAGCTCGGCCTTCACTGATGTCACTGTCTGTTGAACATCCACACCAGGACAGAAAGCAGAGAAGGGGGATTCTCCTGTCTCTTCTTGAGCTGAGCCATCCATCTTCTGCCTACCTAC
>NW_022909114.1:0-484 GCF_012274545.1 Fukomys damarensis | reverse complement strand
ACCCTGACCTCACCTGTGGCTCACAGGTATACAGTCTAAGAGGGATGGTTTTGAGGCCATGGCTTCCTTAGCCAGCAGTGGCAGCCCCCAACTTGATTCATTGCTGAGCAACTTTCTGCCAGCCTGTACCAACTTGCTCTGTTCCCAGGACACGTATTGCTGGTCGAGGTCAATGTTTCTCCAGAGCCGACTGGTGCTCTGTGCTGGTAGCCTATGCTTCTAAGTCCTACCCTATGTGCTTCTCTGGTACACACTGTGATCTCTGCTGCAGGGGCAGTGGGCATTCATAAAACTTGTTCATTCCCCCAGCCTATTTCCCCTCAGGAAATGATGATAGAAATGCCACTCTTCTAAGACAAAGCCAAGCAGCAAGTGGACTCCAGCTACCTGCATCTTCTGGGTCACTCCCCCAGGGACAAGGGCTGAGATGAAAGTTCCACATTCATGACCTGACTCACAACTAAGGTAAATGGTGGGCAGTGCT
>NW_022909113.1:0-203 GCF_012274545.1 Fukomys damarensis | reverse complement strand
CAAAATACAGTAACCAATTTCTTCTGCAATCAACAATCAGAATGATAAGTTCTTTGTACACATTTATTATGTTAGAAATCTTTCCCTCACCTCTAATTCTCATAATACCACATGAGACTACAAAAGCTTAAGCTGCAAAGCTATGGATAATCCATCAGCTAGTGTTAAACAGAGTTAATCTCACAAGGAGATATATTTAAGTT
>NW_022909112.1:0-1448 GCF_012274545.1 Fukomys damarensis | reverse complement strand
TCTCCATTAAAAGTCCAATGCAGCTATGGATAGCAGATAATTTAAATGATCTAATTCTAGAAAGTAGGTAAGGTAAGGTATCACTGTAATTTTTCAGTGTTGGGGATCAAAACCAGGGCCTTATTGCATGTTAAGAAAGTACTCTGTAACTGAGCCACAATCTCAGCCTCAGGCCAAATGCTATAAAATTTTAAAAATTGTAAATGAAGCAGTGGTACCAAAGAAACTAGAAATCTCTCTCTCTCTCCTTTCCTTACCCCTTTCTTCCCTTCCTCTTTCCTTCCTTTCCCTTCTGGTCCATCTGTGGTCCTTTTGTGAGAGGTGCACATCTGGAGCCACTGAAGAACTTTTGCAAAATGGAGTTACTGGTCTACCCTAGGGCTTATTGAAGTAAAATCTCCACAAATGAATGTTTGTGTAGGTCACTCCATTGATTAGAACATCCAACCCTGGTTAATTAATTTATTTTATTTTGGTACTGGGGATGGAACTCCTTGGGTCTTTTGCTGGCGAGGCAGGAGCTGGAACCACTGAGCTAAATGCCCGGCCCTCCAGCCCTGGTTAAATAGCTGCTCTAGCAAACTGTCATGGTTCACTAAGATCTTTTCCTTCCAACTGTAGTGTGTCAGTCCTGTGGATTTAACTTTGACGTGTGCAGTTGGAAGTCAGAAGCCTCTTCTGGACAAATTTCCTGGATGTGCACAAAAGCAAGTGGGGCTCCTACATCAGAATCTGCACCTCGGCAGGATCACAGGGACGGTGAAGAAGGTAGCAAATAAAACATTATTTATTTAATAGAGACCTTAGAATTCTACTTTCCTGGGGCTGGTAGTAATGAGATATCATTGAGGGTCTTGATGAACATAGTATATCTTACTGAAAATATATTATGTCGTGGATGTCCAGTTGAAAAAGCCATGTTTCCAACACAGTATAAAAAGAACAATTCTATTTTAACTCGCTTTGTTTGTAAGTTTTATGATTTCCCTTCCCTTGAGAGAAAATGGCTCATTTTATTCTGTTTTGTTTTTTAAATAAATTTTATTTTATCCCTTTTCCCCCTCAAACTTCCCTCTCCTCCCCATGTACAAAAGCTTTGTTTCCCTTTCTTCCTTCTGTTTTCACTTCTTTTCTTGTCCCTTCCTTCCTTTCCCCCACCCTCCCCCCTGTGCCCCTTCCCATTTGAACACTTTCTTCCCATTTCCCAACATCCATTTTACACCTCAGTCCTTATTTCCACTTTTGCTTTCTCATACCAGAGAAACAATGCAGTATTTAAACATTTTGTGTCTGACTTATTTCACTTAGAGTGTGGTCTCAAGGTCTATCCATTTAGGTATAAATGTTGAAGCTTATACATTTTATGATCTTCTTAATAGCAGGAGATATTAAATTTTGTGTGAGAAAAAGGAATAATATGAAAGGCTTTTTTTTTTTTTTTTTTACAA
>NW_022909111.1:0-297 GCF_012274545.1 Fukomys damarensis | reverse complement strand
ACATAGCTCAAAAATACAAGTTCTGAAACAAGATCAGAGCCACTGCTCAAGAGATGCAGCTTGCAGTTGAAAATCAGGCAAGAAAACTATTACTAAAACAATGGGGAAAATGCTCATATGAGAAAAACAGCAGATATCTAGAAGTGCTACACCTGTACATGAACAATGCCCAGACTGTAAGCCAAAATTATCTAACATACAAAGAATGAAGAAAATGGGAGCTATTTTAAAAACACTATGACTATTCTAAGTATGTTCAATGAAACAAAATGTATTTTTAATGAATGAAAATCTCAA
>NW_022909110.1:0-805 GCF_012274545.1 Fukomys damarensis | reverse complement strand
TTTTTTTTCTTGTTAGTTTATCCTGGTGTTGTGCTACTTATCTTCTTGAACAGCTGATGATTTTTGAAACTGCATCTGCTGTACATACTAAAGTACATTTTGTCAGGGAGATGCTAAAGAAGGCAACTTGGAGTCAGCACTGTCAGGAAATGAAGCCTTGGACCCTAAAGAATGCCAGGCTAAAAGAATGGATGACCATCCTGAAAGGATACTTTGTAGGAAATGCTAAATTATTGTCCATTTTTCACTAGGAAAACAACAGTCATTCAGGAGCAAATATAGGTCAGCTGAGCAAAGAAATGCTGAGCAGGGTGCCCTGAGGTGGCACGGAGCCAAGTTCTACACTACGTAGGCAAGGCAATGCTCTACCTTTAAAAGGGCTGCTGTCGCGCAACATCCTGCACACTGACGCGCAGACACCATTGTGCTTCTCACACAGTGAAGGAGTGGGATACAAACGGCAACATCCCTACCGCAAGGAACACAGCAAGGAACACGCCGAAGCAGACAACTTCTGCGGCTCCTGGCAGACCAAGCCCAGATGCCTGCAAAACACTGCATGGAGGATACGAAGCAAGAGCAGAGCCTGGCCCCACCCCTCTGGGGTACCTCTGTCCTCTGGAAAAGCAGGGAATCAGGAAGAAACAGGTGAGTGCAAAGAAACAGACTAGTGCTATGGATAATTCAGTACATGTACCATTAAAGTTTTTTTACGTAAGATGTAAGCCACGATAAGGAAAAAAAGACTTCAGAATCTACAACCAAGGTATATGGTGCAATCTTTCTTCTACAGACTCTTCAAGTA
>NW_022909109.1:0-874 GCF_012274545.1 Fukomys damarensis | reverse complement strand
TAGAGACTGGAGCGCTTCACTCACAATGGTACGAGCGAGGGCTCCATGAGCTCATGAACCATGTAGGGCTTTTGAGGGAGGCAGGAAGGGTGAAGGAACACTGAGATATCAGAAAGCCTTGGGTCACCTGGGGGCCTTTTGCCTACTGAGTCCCTGGAGGTCTCAATGAATGGCAATGCTCTGCTCACTTTTCAACAGGGTTCTGTCCCCAGCGATGATTTTTCTCTGACTCTATAACCATTCCTTTTCAGAAGGCTGTATTCAGACTGTGGAGATCAGGAGTGCCCGGCCTGACCACTCTTCATACAAATTCTCCCTGATGGAGCCTAGCCTGACAGTGACCTCACATCATGCTAGCCAGCAGCTCAACGTCTCTGCATGGAGAACGATGCCAGGTGTTTCGCACAATGCGTCCAAGAGGAACTGAATGTTACACTGGATGCCAGCCGTGTGAGTGCAGCTTTCATAGTGGCAAAATGTACCTCAACTGTCCTGTGCTCGAAATCCAGGGGCCTGGCAGTCTCATGCTGTGACGAGGAGCTCCTCAAGTTGCTCATGCCTGCAGTTCATTAGGAGTGGGATATGTCGGCCATTCTAGGCGGAACCCAATGTTTCCAATCATTGACTCAGTTACGAGGGGAGATTCAATGCAAGGCTCTCTAATTACCTTCGTGTCCCTGGCTCATGGCTGTGGCAAGTTACGGCATAGTGCATATTATTCCATGACTCTCAGACCTCTGCAGTATTGTATCTGGGAGTGGGTGTGCCCTGAATGCACAACCAGTCTGAAAGTTTTATGTATGAAAATCAAACCAGTGTGAACTTGTGGTGTGTCTCACTGGCCTTCTCAAGGAGGAGGCTTTCCCCCTGGCTT
>NW_022909108.1:0-213 GCF_012274545.1 Fukomys damarensis | reverse complement strand
TGAATCAATTGGTTTAATAAAATCTTTCCCTAACTTTCAAGTTTCCATAGAAGTATTAGACCAGGTAGTTTGCAAGGAGTATACATGGAAGTGTGTGTTAGACTGAGAGACTGTGTGCCCTTCTTGGCTAGAAAATTTAATAGGGCTTGGGTACCTTGGCATCCTTGTCATGAAAGTTCTCAGAAGGGAACATAAAAAAAATGTCATGCACAT
>NW_022909107.1:0-223 GCF_012274545.1 Fukomys damarensis | reverse complement strand
GGAGAGAAAGAAGAACATGGGTGTGTGGAGGTGGGAATCTGCTCTCACAGCCAGGATGATAAGTAGATTTCCCATGATGGTGATCATGTACATGAACAGGAACAGGCAAAAGATGAAGGGCTGCAGCTCTGGGTCATCTGTCAGCCCCAGGAGAAGAAAGTCTGAGATGGCTGTCTGGTTTTTGAGTTTCATATTTTTGGTGAAACTGTGAAAGAGATGCAGC
>NW_022909106.1:0-233 GCF_012274545.1 Fukomys damarensis | reverse complement strand
CCAGCTCCTTCGCCCACAGCACAGGAGCTCTGTGACAGCCTCAGAGGGAGTTGGGAAAACCCGAGAATGAGAGTAGGGGCCTATTGTGTGTACCCCAGTATGCATAACAGAAACTTGGTAAACGTTTAATAAATACGGGATTAAAAGGATGTGAATTGCATGTGAAATGCATATGAACCTCTTGACTCAGCCAACCTCTTCTTTCTTATTATTCCTCTTACATGTACCACAGG
>NW_022909105.1:0-1099 GCF_012274545.1 Fukomys damarensis | reverse complement strand
AGAGGTTGAATAATACCTACTTGGAGAATCTGTACTCTAATAAATTGGAAAACACAGAAGAAACGGACATTTTTAGATACTTATGAATTACCAAGCTGAACAAAGAAGATAAAAACATTTTGACAACCCCAATTACAGTCAGTGAAATTGAAAATGTAATTAAAAATTTACCAACAAAGAAAACCAGGTCCTGTCACTGCTGAATTTTACAAGACATTTAGAGAAGAATTACTGCCTTTACTCTCCAACCTTTTCAATGAAATTGAAAGGAAACCAATACTTCCAAATTCATTCCTGGAAGCAAGTATCACTTTGATTCCCACACCAGAGAAAGACCCAACTAAAAAAGAGAACTACAGGCCAATCTCCTGAATGAATATAGATGCAAAAATCCTTAATAAGATAATATCAAACAGAATAAAGAGGATCATCAAGAAGATCATACATGCTGACCAAGTCGGATTTATTCCAGGGATGCAAGGGTGGTTCAACATACGTAAGTTAATAAATGTAATACACTATATTAACAGAATAAAGGACAAAAACCATATGATCCTCTAGATAGATGTAGAAAAAGCATTTGACAAAATTCAACACCCATTCATGATAAAAAAAAAACCCCTGCAAAAAATTGGAATAGATGGTCTATATCTCAACTTAATAAAGGCTATCCATGAAAAACCAACAGCCAACATCATATTAAATGGCCAAAAACTGAAGATGTTCATGTTAAAATGAGGAACAAGACAAGGATGCCCACTCTCACCACTCCTCTTTGATATAGTTCTAAAACATTAGCCACAGCAATTAGAGAAGAGAAAGAAATTAAAACAATAAAGATAGGAAGGAACAAGTTAAACTGTCATGTTTTTATGATGATATGATACTCTACATTGAAGACTCAAAAAACTCCACCAAAAGACTTCTAGACTGAATTGACAGATTCAGTAGAGTAGCTCGATACAAGGTCAAGAACCAAAAATCAATAGCCTTCTTGTACACAATCACTGAGAGAGAAATTAGGGAAACAATTCACTTCACAATAGCATCCAAAAAAATGAAGTATCTAGGAATCAATCTAACAAAAGCAGCAAAAGAC
>NW_022909104.1:0-201 GCF_012274545.1 Fukomys damarensis | reverse complement strand
CTTTTTTTTTAACGTATCCAATGTCTATTTCTCTTTGGATCATAATAAAAATGTTTCAAAAGTTTTCATTTTCTTTGGAAATACATCTTTAAATGTAGTAAAAATTGCTGTACAAATTCATTCAAATAAGAACAGTCGTAGAATTTTACTGGAAATAAAATTTGATTAAATTTTAGCAGTGACCCCTAATACATTGTCATA
>NW_022909103.1:0-355 GCF_012274545.1 Fukomys damarensis | reverse complement strand
TTATGATGCATTTCTTTTCTCAGAGCTACCCCGACATTAGACTTAAACTAAAAAAGCTTGATCAGGGGCACTTGACCCCTCAGGCAGAGGTTCTGGCTATAGCATTCAAGGCCTACCATGGCTGAGATGACCTCAAAATTACAAAGAAATATCAATTATTAACACAGGCTCTTAATTTGACCAGTCCACCTGTGCCACAGGAAAGAAAACTCCTACAAAAGAGCTCCCAACCACCAGGCCCCTGTTACAGGTATAATCAGGAAAGGCCACTGGACAAAGGACTGTCCTAATTCCAGAGTGCCAACTAAGCCCTGTCCCAAATGCCACCAGAGGGAACACTGGGACACAGACTGTC
>NW_022909102.1:0-230 GCF_012274545.1 Fukomys damarensis | reverse complement strand
GTACATTTTAGGTATACAGTACAGTTACATTCATTATTGGGATCTTGTACCTTAACATGAAAGGTCTTGGTAATCACTTTTTCCCCTTGTCCCTGCCCTTCCTTCACCCATCCTCCCTCCCCCTTCACAAACACTTCATTTCCATTTTTTCATTTTCTCATACTTTTCTTTTCCCTTATTAACTTTCCCCTACTCTTCCCACTTTCCCTACACCTTTAGAGAGACAAAGA
>NW_022909101.1:0-206 GCF_012274545.1 Fukomys damarensis | reverse complement strand
TCGTTCACCTTTCACTTCCTTTCAGAACCGTCTTCTGTGACTGAGCGGGGTAAAAAACTGCTTGTAAAACACGATAAAGTTATTGGAAATAGGAGAAAGTACAGAACCAGGGAAGTCAGCTTTCAATTAGTCAGGCCCTGACGCTGAACCGGTGAATGTTCTAGTTCTTGTCTTTCCTCCTCACTCTTCCTATACTTTGACAAATT
>NW_022909100.1:0-766 GCF_012274545.1 Fukomys damarensis | reverse complement strand
CATAGATTCCTCTATGTTGTATTGGCATTTTCATTTATTTGTAAAAACTGTCTAATTTCTTCTGTGATCCATTGATTGTTTAGGAGAGTGTTGTTCAATATCCATGTGTTTGTGTAGTTCCTATGGTTTCTTACATTATTGATCTCCAGCTTGATTGCACTATGACCTGATAATATACAAGGAATAACTTCCCTTCTTTTGCATTTATTCAGACCTGTTCTGTGAGCTAGTATGTGGTATATCTTTGAGAATGACCCATGTGCAGCCAAAAAGAATGTTTATTCTGATTTTGTGGGGTGGATCACTGTATAGAAGTCTATTAAGTCCATGCATTCAAAAGCTTTATTCAGTTATAGTATTTTCTTGTTAATTTTCTGCCTAGATGATCTGTCTATTTGTGATAGTGGGATATTTAGATACCCCACTACACTTGTATTAGTGCTTATTTGGTTCTTCATGTTACTTAATATATGTTTTGTATAGTTGGGGTCATTAATATTTGGTGCATATGTGTTTATGATTGCTATATCTTCCTCTTGAATTGTTCCCTTCACAAGGGTGTAATGGCTTTCTTTGTCTCTCTTAATGAGTTTTGGGTTGAAATTTACTTTGTCTGGGAACAAGATTACTACTCCTGCTTTTTTCCATACGCTCCTGTGGCATGGAGAATTATTTTCCATCCTTTCACTTTCAGTCTATTGGTTTCTTTTTGCACTAGGTATTTTTCTTGTATACAACATATTGTTGGATTTTGCTTCTTAATCCA
>NW_022909099.1:0-208 GCF_012274545.1 Fukomys damarensis | reverse complement strand
ACACTGTTGTGAGGCACTTTTAGCAGAGACGCCCTTCAGGATTAAGAGAGTGCCTAGCAGCTCAGAGTGTACACAAGGCTCCAGAACTCTGCATACACGGGGAGAGGTTCACTTTGACTTGAGAACAGAAACGAACTTTGCAGAAGGCTTCTGCAGTTTAAAGTGCAGTTTTCCCGGGGAAACAGCTGCTCTCGCCACTTAGCTGTTT
>NW_022909098.1:0-215 GCF_012274545.1 Fukomys damarensis | reverse complement strand
CGCCTGCAAGGCAAATCCAACAAGCTATTAAAAGGATTATATACAATGACCAAATGGAATTTATCTCAGGAATGCAAGATGGGTTCAACAACAACTACTACAGCAACAACAAAGATTGCTTCAACATCCACAATCAACCAATGTAACATACTGTGTTGCTAGGCTAAGAAAGGAAGCCACGTAATCATCTCAACAGACATGGCAAAAGCATCTGA
>NW_022909097.1:0-247 GCF_012274545.1 Fukomys damarensis | reverse complement strand
AAAAAAAATCTGTCAGAAGTTTGGAAACTCCAGGAATATGTCAGATTTCCTTTCTTGTTCCTTTCAGTATTTATATCTCTCTCTTTACTCAAAATAATTAGATGTTTAACTTCTAATAGTAACTAACAGCCTTTGTATGCCACTTCTCTCATTATGAGAAAATGTTACAACCTTTTAGAAGCTTACATTCTAATTGGAAAGATAGGAAAAAATAATTCTGAAAACAATATATTCATTGGCATAATGG
>NW_022909096.1:0-267 GCF_012274545.1 Fukomys damarensis | reverse complement strand
ATTTTTTTCTTTATGTACAATTTACTTTAATTTTATTGTTATAGAAGCAAAATATGGCACTGGCGAATCACGAAACACAACCCCTCCTGATGACCATATTTCTGATGGTGAAAGCGAAGATAACGTGGAAACTCATCCTAAAACATTAGATGATGTTGAGAGCTTCTCTCAGTATTCCGTTTTATCACCATCACGTGTAAGATCTTTTTAAAAATACTTTTCCCCATGTATTTAGTCACATATGACCCTAGAAAGAAATATAGGGTC
>NW_022909095.1:0-229 GCF_012274545.1 Fukomys damarensis | reverse complement strand
TAAGGAGGGCACTGACAGGGTGAGAAAGAAACAAAGTACAAAGTGTGGCGACTCCCTGCAGATCCAGTTCTGCTCCAGTAGCATCTCCACCCCCACTGATCTCTCAGGCTTTAACCAGGCAAGAGGGCCCTATGTCCCCCCAGCTGCGGCCAGCGAGGCCATGCAGGTGGCCGGGCTCGGGTCACGGTCCAGCAGCTACACAGGGCGCTGACGCGACTCCCCCAACGCT
>NW_022909094.1:0-213 GCF_012274545.1 Fukomys damarensis | reverse complement strand
AATTTTGTTCAGATGACTGCAGAACCTGGAAAAGCTGTTGCTGCTATCGATGCATAACATACAGCTATTATTAGTTTTTATATAAATATAAAAAATATATATATAAATTGAATTTTGGGACTTTAATGATGCTGTCAACTTGGAAAAAGCTATCCCAATTTACTGTGTTGAGCTGGCATTGTACAGAAATGGACAGCCATATTGGTCTAGAAA
>NW_022909093.1:0-224 GCF_012274545.1 Fukomys damarensis | reverse complement strand
CTCTCGTGTCCAGCAGACACTGTCACAGTTGTGCTGCTGTGTGCTCACTGTACGGCATGATAGTGTATAGTAGCACAGTGCTCAGTCAAAGCCTACAACATCCAGAAGCAAGAGGAGAAGCAGTGGCAACGTGGAGTGAGTGCTAGGTAGCACAAAGCAATATACACTGGATATTTATGTCAAAGACATACAAGACTTAGTCTGACAGACTTACAAACGAACCT
>NW_022909092.1:0-588 GCF_012274545.1 Fukomys damarensis | reverse complement strand
CAAAGAACTGTTACATCTGGGTTAAAAAGATTAACTAGTTTGTGACTGTGATTTGAACTGTGAGAACGAAACGTAACCACCCAAATGAACAAAGCTGTGGAACCCTGTAAAAGGGGTTGTAACCCAGTGAGTCGTCGATCCAGGCACGGCTTATGTGCGATTGACCTTATCGATAAGTAAATTTATTATTTTACTTCCATTCTGCTGCCTCTCTGTGTGAAACTTACTGATTCCTTCCGTAACAAAATGATTATTTAACCCTCAACCAGGGTCTCGAATGGAAGCGCAGAAGTCTCCATACCGGTCATCAGGTCGGGACCCGAATGGTGCTTGCAGCTTTCCATTCAAGAAGGATGATGTCTGCAGTGCTGATGTCCACGTCCCATTCTCAGTGTCTAATTCATCTGCTTTGCTGGAGTCGACAGACCATGCGTGTTAATGTAGATGGTGTGATAATCGGGGTCATTCTCTCCAAGGCTCTTTCTCCCATCATTTCACTCCTAGTGGGGGGAAAAAAACCTTTTGCTTTGAGGGGAAGAATTTACAATGCAAAGGCAGGAAGACAGGTAACTGCTGTGGTGGAGGGAA
>NW_022909091.1:0-200 GCF_012274545.1 Fukomys damarensis | reverse complement strand
CTCATTTTTTTCCCTTGTCCCTGCCCTCCCTTCACCCCCTCCTCCCCTCCTCATTTACAAACATTTTATTTTCATTTTTTTTAGGTTATACTCTTAAGTGAAATAAAGAAGTCACATGTGTAAATACTGAACAGGCTTTTGTTTTGTTTTGTTTTGTTTTTGTACCAGATATTGAACTTGGGGCCTTGCACTTGCAAGGC
>NW_022909090.1:0-233 GCF_012274545.1 Fukomys damarensis | reverse complement strand
AACACACTAAACTGTGGTTTTGTTACACGGTTTACTTTAGTGTATCCTGATAATTTCTCATGCCGTTACATTTTTAAAAATATCATCATTGTTAATAGCTACACAATGGTCTATTCTGTGGCCACACCATGATTAATTCAATCACTGTATCTTTTTTGATATTTAGTATTTTTTCTTTTTAAAAAGTCAGAAATAATGTTGGCATGACATCTGTATGGATCAACCTTTGTTCA
>NW_022909089.1:0-435 GCF_012274545.1 Fukomys damarensis | reverse complement strand
TGTGTGTGTTCAGCCTGACGCTGTGAGGGGAGGGCCGGAGTTTTGTTCTCTTGTGATGATACTGTGAACCAGGAAAGGCAAGTCAGTTTTTGAGGATGACTTTTAAATGGAAAAACATCTTTTTCTCTCCTGACTGTAGAGGGGTTGGAGGATTATGGAAGAAAGACAGAAGTCAGAGAACTTATGAAACCCTTGAGCAGATATGGCCAAAGCCAGCCCGCCTCGCTAGCAGAAGAAACTTCACACCCTGTCTGGCAGGCTGTCATCTGGAGTCGATTCTAAATTAGATAGGGAACACATTTATCACAAAGATAACTTGGGGACTTTATGGGCAGCTCTCCTTGTGATTCCGAGAAACTCCCAGGCCCCTCCAGTGTAGTAAAGTTGGAGAAAACCTAAGACAAGCTTTGGTGAGATGGATATCAAAATGCAAAA
>NW_022909088.1:0-909 GCF_012274545.1 Fukomys damarensis | reverse complement strand
GGCTTCGGCTTTTCTGTCCCCTGCCAGGCAGCAGCCTGACTGTGTGCCGAGCAGATCCTGAACTGGGGACGGCATGTTTGGGATCCCAGCACTCTGGAGTCTGTAGGCTGCCCCCTCGGGAGGTGGGGTTGCGCACTCGGTGTCAGAGGTCCCATTGGCTGCATGCGAGCTCCTCTACTGAGGCCCGCATGTGTCCCCAAACCACCATGGGCCCTCCACTGTGAGTAGGTAGGATTCTTCACAACATGCCCATTTTACAGATGAGGAAATGGAGGCACGGAGAGAATAAGCACCTGCAAAGTCAGGGAGGTTACAGCTGGACTTAAACCCAGGTCCACTCGAGTCTGACGCCCAGTCACCACCCCTGCCCGGCTCCTCCACACCTGCTCTGCTGACTGGGCTTTGTTCTCCCCAGGTCATAATGCTGAGCTCAGTGCCAGAACTGCATGGCTACATCGACAAATCACAGCTGACCGAGGACCTCGGGGGTACCCTGGACTACTGCCACTCTCGCTGGCTGTGCCACCGCACGGTGAGTCTGTCCCCATGCCCTGCAGCCTGCGTCCTCTTCACGGTTAACCCAGCCAGGCTGCTTCTGCACCACGACACAGTCTTCTCCAAAAATGATCCCAGCAGTGCAAGTCTCCCTCCCCAGGAATGAGGAGATGGTCTCAGCAGACCTTAGTCATCTGAAGAATAACATGAGTAATAAGTTCGGGAGTGGTTTGCTCTGGGCCTGGAGACAAGAAAACGCACAACCGTGTGCTGTTGTGGTTTCAACACAAACACACACTTAGTGTGGAGGGCGACAGACGCTGGAGGGCCAGCATGACTCTAGGAGATGGGGCCATCCGCAGGGCCTGCCTGGTAGGTCTGGGGGTGCTCGAGAGTCGGAGCTGGGCCGGGGTC
>NW_022909087.1:1537-2626 GCF_012274545.1 Fukomys damarensis | reverse complement strand
AAAATTTGGGTGGAAACATACCAAAATATTAAAAGCAAGTTAAGATGACATTTTTCTCATAGTCTCACCTTTCACGTTTTAAAAAGTATCATGTTGGAGTTTAGAATTCTCTAACTAAAATTTACAATGTATATGACAATTTTTTAAATTGTTTTAGAGTATGTTTTGAAAATGTCAGCATGTGGCCACACACATTTTCTCTGTCCTTCAGTAAAAAGCCCTTGATGCACACAATGCCACCTGGAAAAGCAAATAAATGTTCAGGAGAACGCTCGGCCATGCTCCTGTATCTGCTTAAAACCCAACAAGAAATCTTTCCTAAATACCACTAAGGTGTACATTATAGAATGGAAAACAAAAGTTTACAACATGGATTTTCTCTGTGTTGTACATCATCCCTTTCTTGCCAAGTCTGTTTTCATAAAAGCTAGATAAAGGCACTCACATTACAAATGAGACAGGTTTTTTTTAATAGCAAAAAAAAAAAATGATTCTGGTCAGAAACACAGGAGTATCTTTTCTATTTCATGTTAAAAATTACACACCTCTCCTCTGGGGCATTTATTTTATAACGATTTTACTTCTACTTATATATTCACCTACAAACACTGGGAAACCTATATTTGTCATACAGAATATGATGTGTGTGTGTGTGTGTGTGTGTGTGTGTGTGAAGTGAACTGTCTCTCAAGTGTACGTGATCTAGTCCCCCTTCATCTTTTCTCCATCTTTTTTTTTTTCTTTTCTTTCTTTTGGTGATCAAACTTGGGACCTTGTTGCTTTAGAGACGGAGCAGAACCACTGAGCTAAATCCCAGGCCCCTATTCTTTTATCGCACAATCCTCAACCCATCCTTATCCTCTCCTTTTAGGCTTTATCACTGAAGTGAGGAAAAAATGAAAGATGTAAAGATGATTAAAAGAGAAAAAAGTTGTAAAGGAAAGAAAGCTGAATACTAAGTTTAATATAGGATTCTGGAAAGGCTACACATTCAGGGACCATTTTTACAGTTGTAATAGCTAAAATTTGGAAACAGCCCAATTGCCCATCAAGTTGAGAATGAATAAAGCAATATATATATATATATAT
>NW_022909087.1:0-1218 GCF_012274545.1 Fukomys damarensis | reverse complement strand
AAATGGGAGTCTACTCAGCAATAAAGAGAAACAAGACACTTATAAATGAATGCAAACTGAGTACTTCCATACTTTTCAGTGACACAAGGACAACTGTAAATACCAGTTTCTCTGCTGTTAGAATTCGAAAGTGTAAATAAGGATCCAGAGGTATAGTTGTAAAACAGGAAGTAAACGTATAAAGGCAAAGGGGAAGTGGGAGGGGTGGGAGAAAGGAAAGAAGGGAATGGAAATAATATGAGAAAATGAAAACACTTTGTAAATAGGGAGGTGTGGATGGGTTTAAGGGAGGACAGAGAAAGGAAGAAAAAACAAGAACAGAAATATGTTATGTACAGTACAAATTTGCAATGATGAATGTTATTATATTGTATACCTAAAATATACCACTAAAATTATAAGAAAAAAAAGCATTCTGGAATGTACTGTGTTTGAGAAGGATAGTGAGAATAGGGAATCTACATTAGTGCTCTAAAGTTCTATTTTTAAGGGTTTCCTTTTTGGTACCAGGGGCCAAACTTTGGACCTTGCGCTTCCAAAGGAGGTGCTGGAACCACTGAGGTAATTAATACCTGGCCCTTCAAGTTGTGGTATTTACTGGCTAAGGGCATTTATCTCTGAGATTCTTATAATTACCAAAAAAATAATTAACATTTAAAATTGGAGATTGTAACAAACTTCATAGCAGCTACAGTGTAATGCAAATAGTGAAACTGACATTGATGAAGATAGTCACAAAGTATACATCTTCATTAAAAATGTCTTTATTTTTAAACGTATAATTTATGGCTACTGAGTCATAAAGTAGATCATTGTAGGAGAGGAATGTTTCTACTGTAGATAATATGAAAAGGAGAATACATTTCATTCCAGATATTAGTGACTCAGAATCATATATCATACCATACTGAAGTTCCAGTGAGCTTATATATCAGTTTAGAAAAAAAAATGTAAACATGGTTTTAACTCATATACCTTGATACTAGTTATAAGAACCACAATCAATACTTGAAAGGAATTAAATTATTAACACAGAGAGGAACTCTCTGATATTTTTATTCTAATCAACTAAAGAACAGATAACCTATACAAAAAAATATCATCAAGTGCAGAAAAGAAGAGAAAGAGGAACATTTTGTGTGTTAACCAGTGGACGTGGTCTTCCTGAAACAACATGGAATCCAGGCTGCTTAGCGACATGCAAGGGTATAAAAAAAC
>NW_022909086.1:0-203 GCF_012274545.1 Fukomys damarensis | reverse complement strand
CTGACTTACTCCAAGCCACCTGCCTGCCCATCCTTGGGCCAAATGAATGGCCTCTTTGCCTCATTTCCCTGCTGCTGCTCTTTGTGCAGATCACCAGCCACGTCACTGTGGTCCAGGGGGTCAGCCTACTCCCCGAGCCATACTCTGTTCAGTGGAGGAGCCAGTCTTGTTGCACATGGGGCCTAGCAGAAGATCTGGACCTA
>NW_022909085.1:0-788 GCF_012274545.1 Fukomys damarensis | reverse complement strand
TTCTAACCTTAATTTGTACTTATAATAAAGTTGACAGATTTTGGAGGTCTATTGGCAAACAGAACTACGCACCATGCTCTGGGCTATTTTCCATAAGGACACAAAACTGTGAGAAATGTGCTTCACACTCTGCCATACAGAGAGCTGCAAAATGGATGGAATATGCTTTTGTTCCCTACAGAAGGGGCGTATACTGCAAAACTAACACAATTCCAGCTATTTGCTCTGAGGAATAATTGCACATTTTGTCTTCCCGTCTATTGAGATCAAATGGAAAAACACTCAGGAAATATGTTCCTGTCAAAAGTTCAGTTTACACCACAGAAGGACTTGATGAAGTGTGTTTGCTTCCTAACATCAACTTCTACTTATCACAAAGTTGGCAGATCTCCAAGCTCTTTTTGGGAGTCAGAACTGTTCAGCACACTGTGGGCTCTTTACATTCAGGATACAAGCCTCTGAGAAATGTGCTTCTCTCTCTGTCATAGAGAGAACTACTGGACAGAATACTGTTTGGTTCCACTACAGAATTACCTTTCAGAAATTTTTAAATTTCTTTTTTAATTTCTGTGGTGACCCAGGGGTTCTTTAGAAGTATATTGTTTATTTCTTCAAAATGTCTGCTGTTGTTGATTTCTATTTTCATTGCACATTAGTCTGGTAGTATGCATGTGGTAATTTCACTTCTTTTTATTTACTTAAACAGGCTTTGTGGCCAAGTATGTGACTTATTTTGGGGATGGTACCATGTTCTTTTGAAAAGAATATATACTCTGTTGTAGAGGGGT
>NW_022909084.1:0-235 GCF_012274545.1 Fukomys damarensis | reverse complement strand
CTGGGATAAACAGGCCCCTTTTCCAAGTCTGGTCCTCAGCACAGGGCCTTGGGCTGAAGGTAGTAGACATGGGGATACTGACTCCGGCATGGCTGGCCCTTCCCTAACTAGGTCTTGTAATTCACACCCAAACAAGCACAGGCCAGAGGCCCTGGGATGCAATAAAACCAAAAATAAAACCCTTGGCTGAGGAGTGCTGGGCCCGGCCTGTGTGGGCAGGCAATGGCTCCCCACT
>NW_022909083.1:0-295 GCF_012274545.1 Fukomys damarensis | reverse complement strand
AAAATAGCTCGGGCATATTTAGTCATTCTTCATAAATTTTTGCTACTAGAGTATCCCGTTGTCCTGTTACATTATAATTTAGAGTCCCCAAGTGATAAGTGTGCCTTTTAACACATAGGTAGATGACGGCAGATAGACATATAGGTGCTAAATAGACAATAGATAGACAGACAGAATAATAGCCCAATAGAAAGCCAAGTGGATAAATGTGACCACATTTACAATACAGAGCCATGCATTTGGGGAACCCCATTATATTCCTGATGTCATATTTGGAGAAAAGAAGAGGAATGCA
>NW_022909082.1:0-255 GCF_012274545.1 Fukomys damarensis | reverse complement strand
AGGGGGCACAGGGGCCTCTATGGACAGTGAAAGAACCTATAGAGATGGCACGTGAGGGCAAACGCTCTCACAGCAGGGGATGCATATATACATATATAGATATAGATATAAATATATATATAGACATAGATATGAGTATATGTGTGTGTGTGTGTGTCTGTGTGTTTGCATGCGCAGCACCTCACAAAGGCCAGGGTGTCTTTCCTAGCTTCATCACTCCAGTGTGAGTAGGTGGAAAGAACACCGATGGTCTCT
>NW_022909081.1:0-218 GCF_012274545.1 Fukomys damarensis | reverse complement strand
ACTCTATAAAATGTGCTTGCTTTGAAACATCATCTCCTACTTAGTCCAAAGTTGACAGATCTCGAGGTCTTCTGGCAGTCGAAACTGTAAGTATTCTCTGAGCTGTTTCACTTAAGGATACAAGCCTCTGAGATATGTATATCTGTCTGTGCTATACAGAGAGGTACAAACAAGACAGAATAGACTTTCGTTCCACTACTGAAGTGGAGTATCCAGGG
>NW_022909080.1:0-273 GCF_012274545.1 Fukomys damarensis | reverse complement strand
CTAAAGAGTCGCTGAATCCTCTTCTCCCTACCTCGGGTGACTGCTTCAGGGCGATCTCCAACACCTTCAAAGCCCATGAATCCCCAGACCTTCTGCACACCCCTTTTCTCTGCCTTCCTGAGGTTCAGCCTCAACCCACAACCCATTCTCCACCCCAGTCTCTGTCCCCATACCTCTGTCTTCTAACTGAAGTACAGGAACAGCTCCAACCCTCAACTTCAGTCCTGCCAGATTCTCCCCTAGACCAAATCAGAAGCTGTGGGATGTGTTTTA
>NW_022909079.1:0-334 GCF_012274545.1 Fukomys damarensis | reverse complement strand
AAAATATTTAAGGGCACTAAATGTAACCTTACAAGAAAAAGCAAAAACGTTTTGATCAAATACTTAAATAAGTAAAATAATCCAACAACATAAAAAAATGTGTCACAGGTGTGGACATCTGAAGGCACAAAAAGCAGCCTGAAGGTGGGACAAATGGGGCAGGGAAAGATTAAATAAGAAGTAGGGTTTTGTTTGTTTTTAAGTATAAAAGTAAAAGTCACACATGCAGTCAAAGCATTCAAAGATTTGTCAAGCATCACATTCATTAAAAACTTTCAAATAGATGAAGAAAATAACTTAAAGTCACAAAGTAATTTTTATGACAAAAGCAAAA
>NW_022909078.1:0-239 GCF_012274545.1 Fukomys damarensis | reverse complement strand
TCTTACTTCCCCTCCTTAGTTTCTCTTCTCATTTGAGCATTTTCTTCTTATTTCATAATATCTGCTGTCTATTTTGGTCCTTATTTACACTTTTGGTTTCTCACACCAGAGAAACAATGCAATATTTGCACATGTGTGTTCAGTTTATTTTGTACTTGAGTATGGTCTCAAGGTGTATTCATTTAAGTAGAAATCCTTAGGTAGTTTATCCTTTATGTTTCAGCAGTACTCTTTTGTAT
>NW_022909077.1:0-216 GCF_012274545.1 Fukomys damarensis | reverse complement strand
GAAGGAAAAATCTTATGCAGTCACAGAAGCTGAGCAGCCCAAGATCTAGAGACTGAGTACCAGTGATTATTTCCAGGCAGAGGGCATTCAATAGTGCATGGTTTTGTCTGAGGTCAAGAAAAGACTTATGTCATAGCTCAAGAAGTCAGGCAGGTAAACCACCCTCTTACTTGGTCTTTCTGTTCTATTCATCTTCAGTTGATTGGATGAGGGCTA
>NW_022909076.1:0-538 GCF_012274545.1 Fukomys damarensis | reverse complement strand
CCCAGTTGTTGATTCTTTGTGCTAGTTCCCATGCTACTGAGGATTTGTTCATAATTTCCTATGTCAATGTCTTCAAGAGTTCTGCTTAATTTATTTTCCAGCAATTATGGTGTCTCTGTTTTAATATTTAGATCTTTAATCCACTTTGGTTTTAATTTAGTGCATGGTGAAAGATATACTATTCAGCCATAAAGAATGACAAATTAGATTAATTCATAGGAAATGGATACGTATTGAGGATATACTCCTAAGTGAAGCAAATAAGTCACACATGTGTAAATACCAAATAGTTTCTCTGGTGTGAATAAACTATAATAGGACATAAGATCCTAATGAGATAACTGTCATTGTGAAATGGGAAGAAAGGGGTTAAAGATGTAGGGAAAGTGGGAAGGGTAGGGAAAAGGTAATAAGGGAAAGAAAAATAGGAGAAAATGAAAAAATGGAAATAAAATGTTTGTAAATGGGGAGGTGCGGAGGGGGTCAAGGGAGGGCAGGGGTAAGGGGAAAAAATGAGAACCAAGACCTGTCATGTAAA
>NW_022909075.1:0-540 GCF_012274545.1 Fukomys damarensis | reverse complement strand
AAAAAAAAAAAAAAACTTGCTCCTTGAGCCTTGAAACAGCCTGGTATATCTCCTCTTAGCCCCTTTAAAGCACATTATTTTCAGAAATGTGTCTTGCTTCCTTATAAATTCAGTCTTCCACCACCTCCAGTCAGTATGTCCATTTGTACAGGGAGTGCACTGCTCTCAGGGTGTCTGATCAGGATGGAGAGGTGAGACCTAAGCTTGAACAATGGGGCAGGACATTCTGCCTAAAAGAAGCAGTCTGCCCGGGGGGATGTTTGTAACTGCAGATAGACACAGCGTGGATTAGCTGGGATCCACCCATGGGCAACTTGAAGGCCTGAGCTACATTCCTCCAAAATCTAGGTCAAGAGGTTGGGGAGATGGATACGTGCCATCTTTGTATTATGACTTACTGTGCAGCTCACAATGGAAAACATTCCAGAAAGAACACAAGCAGCACACAGTAGATTCACCTAGACTGACTGGACCTCCTAAAATGCTTTCCTGTTCCAAGCACAGGGTGGGTGAGGTCTGGCTTTGTGCTGGGGACAGAGA
>NW_022909074.1:0-204 GCF_012274545.1 Fukomys damarensis | reverse complement strand
ATGCGGCTTCATTTGCCTACTGCGAAGAGGGAAAGCCCAGGGGGGTTGCTAATAAATGAAAACACAACTTCCTCCCGGCCCCACAGTTTGCTGATGTTTCCAGACGGCTGGGGCCGGAGCCTGTGGGTGAGCGATTCCCACGCTGCTGGCGCGTGGTGGGGGAGAGCGTCCTCCCCGCAGACTTTAAATTCCAAGCGCGTCTGG
>NW_022909073.1:0-243 GCF_012274545.1 Fukomys damarensis | reverse complement strand
TCCCGCTTTTGGTACCGGGAATCGAACTCAGGACCTTGCACTTGACAGGCAGGCGGAGGAACCGCTGAGCTAAATTCCCTGCCCTCTTTGTTTTGGTACATCATGTTTGCCCAGCACTGAAGCTGGCAGTGTGTGTGGGTGGGCATGTCCCATGCAACTCAGTTCAGAGTCCAGCCATCCACCTGCAGCTGCCATCTCTCCCCAGTTTCAGGGTCTGCCACACACAGCAGCAACCGGCACGCT
>NW_022909072.1:0-1056 GCF_012274545.1 Fukomys damarensis | reverse complement strand
GTGTGCCACCACTTCCAGCATTAATAGGGAGCCCTGGAGAACAGAGTTTGGAAACACGGGCACAAGTTTCTGGGTGTCGGGTGCCAGGAGGAGTGAAGAAGCTATGGGCTGGGTGCAAAAGCCCCACGGGGGGTCCTGAGACACTTGAGGAGGTTTCAGAGTGCTGTGTGAGGCAGAATGTGGAGCTGGGTAGGAAGCAAGCACATCTGGGGCAGGTGAACGACTCCGGAAACAGGGAATCCCAAGGACCCCAGGCTAGAGTTGGAGAGAAGAGTCTAAGAGGGTCAGAGAAGTGGGAAGGAACTAAACCAACATGCATGGAAGTTGAGGCACAACTACTGTACGAGGAGAGGTTAGCAGGAGTCTGGGCTCTGTGAACAAGGTAGGGACTGGGGAGCATTGCTAGGGGCCCCTCCACACCTCCTGGGCCCACTCATGCCTTAGGACGTACAGACCTCTCCATAGCTTCCCATCTCCTCACCTTTCCCCACGTTGTCCCCTCTGCCCAGACTGCGTCTGTCTCATTTGCAGGCATTTGTGTACTTCCAGACTCCCCTCCACAAAGCCTGCTCTCCGGGCCACTTCATATGTGTTCATTTGCACGCACAGCCCTTCAGGGACACAAATTATGAGAAGCCAACTGCAAGCAGAGCATTGTTTCAAGTCTGTCAGTGGCCCTAGTGAGTGACTCCCCGGCGTCATCCTGTCCCTGACCACCGCCATATCACCTGTGTGTGTAAACTTCCTGGATTAGAGCGCTAAAGGTGTGGTGTTTGCCATTGACCTCGAACGTGGCACATTTCATGGATGAGTTGATAGGAAGCCAAACACCAGCAGGTTGGTGGCAAGTGAAGAGTGTCGACGTGGCCCGTGGCCCACTGTTTAGAAGCTTGGCTATGGAAGAGAAAGGCAAAGCACAGGAATGGCTACATTCTTTTCTCAACAGAGGAAAGACTCAAGAAGGTGTGCGGGCCAAGGGAAGGATATTGGTACAGAGGGAAAGGTGAATAACGCGGGGCAGTATTGGGGGTTTAGTGGTGGAAATTTCTTCACAGG
>NW_022909071.1:0-282 GCF_012274545.1 Fukomys damarensis | reverse complement strand
TTGAAATGGTTTAAGGAAAGAATGAAAATTATGAGGCTAAATAACTCCCCATGGAAATTATGGTTGAAACATCCCCAAATGAGGTAAAAGATATAAAACCAAAGTTTTAAGAAATGTAATGAACAGCAAAGGTATTCATGCCAAGACACAGTGTGATCAGACTTCAGAAGACTGAAGACGGTGAATGGAAAACACTTGACCCACCATATGATGGGCACAGTGATGAGCTGCAGTGATACCTCCGTCCCTGTCCTCATGACATATGAGTAGTCTTGGTAGAGA
>NW_022909070.1:0-328 GCF_012274545.1 Fukomys damarensis | reverse complement strand
GTTTATCCTGACCGGTTTCACAGATGATCATGACCTGCAAGTCTTCCTGTTTTCCCTGTTCCTGGCAGTCTACCTCTTCACTCTGGTAGGAAACTTGGGTCTGGTATCTTTGGTCATCAGTGATATCCGGCTCCACAAACCCATGTACTATTTTCTCAGCGTGTTATCATTCTTGGATGCCTGCTACTCCACAGTTGTCACCCCAAAAATGTTGGTCATTTTTCTGATCAAGGATAAAACCATTTCACTTCCTGAATGTGCAATGCAGATGCTTCTCTTTGTTACTTTTGGGACCACAGAGTGCTTTCTCTTGGCGGCAATGGCTTAT
>NW_022909069.1:0-859 GCF_012274545.1 Fukomys damarensis | reverse complement strand
TATAAAAACACGAGAGGAAATCACAGACAGATGTCCTCAATCTTATCAAGTTTAAACATTACTCTGCAATATTTTTTTTCTTAGCTGACTGCGGTTTTCTACTGTGACTATTTCTCTGAGCCTTGACCTTTTCTGTTACATTCAACAGGTAACTTCACTTCCTGTGATAGGACCTCCTTTAACTTTCTGCCACGAGACCTGCAAACCCTGTCAGCACTCACTTCCCTTTCTGTTACAGTGTAGGAGGAAGTGCTTATTCTCTTCGGCAAGACCCAACCCTTTGTATACTACTGTATGTTCTGGATCCCTATCCCCTCCTTTCTTGGGAAGCTGATGGTGTCTTACATTCTTCTACCTCCATCTCTACTTTAGCTCTTACTTTGAACTTACTATCCACTGGTTCCATCACAGTATTCATGTGATCACAAAGCCTTTCTGGACCAAAACAACAATCTTCTGTAATCCTGCCTTTCTCAACTTCTTCAAAGCCACACTTGAAAAGGTTGTGTATACTCGTAGTCTTTCTCCTGTCTCCTACCCTTTAGTTCATAGAAATTGTATTTTCAAAGTATTGCAGCAAAACTATTCTTGCCAAAGTCATTAGTGACTTTTTAATCAAACAGGGAGTCAGTTTTTGAATTTTCATTTGTTTGATATTTTTGGTTTTCTGTACTTCAGATACTTTTATTCTGCAGTGCTCCATATTTCTGGTGTTTCTTCTGCTTCTCTCGCTTTTTGTGATCTCTTGCCAGTTCTGTCCACTTTCTTTGTTCCTTAATGTTGGCATATTTTAGGGCTTTACCTTCCTATTTTTCACACACACACACGCGCGCGTGCACACACACACACACACACACAC
>NW_022909068.1:0-705 GCF_012274545.1 Fukomys damarensis | reverse complement strand
AAGAAATACAGTTGTACTCCATATAAGATGTGGACTTCACTAGTAAAGCCACAGAGTTGCAGCCCCTTTCTCTGTGGAGTACTTCACATTCAGAAAATTACCGGTTTTGTTTTCCAAGGGCAAAGTGGCGAAAGAAGCAGTTTCCTGTGGAAAAGTGCTGTTTAAACTGCAGAAACACTCTACAGAGTGCATTTCTGCTCTAACCTCACACTGAACCTATCAGCAATATACAGAGTTCTGCAGGCTTGTGTTCACTCAGAGCTGCTAGTCACCCTCTTATGACTTCAGGTCATTTCTTGCAGAAGCCCCTCACAGCAGGGTTTCAAGCTCTGCCAGGCAGAGACCTAGAAACAAAAACGAATACACTTGTACTCCATATAAGATGTGGACTTCACTGGTAAAGTCACAGATTTGCAGCACCTTTCTCTGTGGAGTACTTCACCTTCAGAAAACTAACCGCTTTGTTTTAAAAGGGCTAAGTGGCAAGAGAAGCTGTTTCATAGTTAAAAATGCTGTTTCAACCTCAGAAGCACTCTGCCGAGTGCATTTTTGTTCAAACCTCAAACTGAACCTTACTGCAAGGATACAGATTTCTGGAGGTTTGTGTGCACTCATAGCAGTTTAGGACTCTCTTAGGGCTTCACGGCTTTTCTGGTACAAGTGCATCACAACACTGTTTCAGTCTCTGCCAGGCAGAGACGTACA
>NW_022909067.1:0-220 GCF_012274545.1 Fukomys damarensis | reverse complement strand
ACAAATACCCGAGATTTAAAACTCCATAGAAAGTATTCACAACTGGTGAAACCTAGGTGAGAACAGAATATCAGGTCTAGAAGACAGAGTCTTGATTACCAACCATGAAAAGAAAGATTTCTTAAAAATAGCAAGAGATAGTCGGGTGTGGTGGCGAACGCCTGTAATCCCAGCACTTGGAAGGCTGAGGCAGGAGGATCGCTGTGAGTTCGAGACCAGC
>NW_022909066.1:0-2522 GCF_012274545.1 Fukomys damarensis | reverse complement strand
AAATTGAACAACACACTTCTGAATAACCAATGAGTCACAGAGGAAATTAAAGAAGAAATCAGACCATTCCTACAATTAAATATCAATAACAATACAACATATCAGAATCTATGAGACACATTGAAAGCGGTCTGATGAGGGAAATTCAAGCAGTGAATGCTCATATTAGGAAAACAGAACAAGCTCAATCAAAAAACCTGATACTGAACCTCAAGTTTTTAGAAAAAAAGAGTAGGACAAACCCAAACCTCATACAAGGGAGGAAATTATAAAGATCTGGCAGAAATCAATACAATGGAGACTAAGGGAACAATACCAAAAAAAAGGCAACAAAGCCAAGAGTTGGTTCTACAAAAGAATAAACAAAATTGACAAACCCTTGGCCAACATTATCAAAAAAAAAAAAAAAAAAAAAAAAAAAAAAAAAGGAGAGAAAGGCCCAAATTTATGCAACTAGTAAGGAAAAGGGTGAAATTGCAATGGACCCAGTAGAAATCCAGAGGATCATCAATACCTACCTATATGTGAAAAAGATGGAAAATACAGAAGAAATGAACAGATTCTTCGATATTTGTGAATTACCAAAGTTGAAAGAAGATGACCTAAAATTTCAAAACAACCCAGTATCATCAATGAAATTGAAAAAGTAAGTAAAAACTTACCAAATGAGAAAATCCCAGGCAGGAGATTTAGCTCAGTGGTTCGGTGGCCTGCCTTGCAAGCACAAGAACCTGAGTTCAATTCAGGTACCCCCCCCAAAAAAAAGCCCAGACCCTTCACGGCTGAATTCTACAAGACATTTAGAGCAGAACTACTGCCACTCCTGTTTATACTGTTCAATGGAATTGAAAGGGAAGCAATACTCCTGAGTTAATAACTAGAAGCAAGCATCACCTTGATTCCCAAATCAGAGAAAGACCTAACTGAAGCATAGAACTATAGGCCAATCTCACTAATGAACAAAGAGCAAAAATTTTTAATAAGATACAGGTAAATAGAATGCAGAAGACCATCAAGAAGATCACACAACTTGACAAAATGGGATTAATTCCAGGGATACAGGGATGGTTCAACATACTCAAATCAATAAATGTAGTACACTATATTAATAGAGCCCAGGACAAAAACCATATGATCATCTCAATAGATGCAGAAAAAACATTTGATAAAATCCAACACACATTTATTATAAAAATCCTACAATAAATTTGAATAGATGATCTTTAGTGCAATCTTATAAAAGCCATTATGAAAAACAAACAGCCAATATCATATTAAATCATCGAAAACTGAAATCTTTCACATTAAAATCAGAAATAAGACAAGGATGTTCACTATCACAATTCCTGTTCAATATAGTTGTGGAAACATTAGCCACAGCAAGTAGACAAGATAAAGAAATAAAAGGTACAAAGATAGGAAAGGAAGAAGTCAAACTGTCATTATTTGCAGTTGACATAACACTCTATATATCAGGGCCCAAGAACAGCACCAAAACTCTTCTAGACTTAATAATCAATTGCAGGAAAGTAGTTGGATACAAGGTCAACACATAAAAAATCAATAGCTTTCCTGTACACACACAAAAAAAGACTCACTGAGAGAGAATGGGGTAAGTAATTCCTTTCACAATAGCATCCAAAAAATTGAAATACCTAGAAATCAGCTTAATAAAATAAATGAAAAACCACTACTCTGAAAACTATAGCACTCTGAAAAAGAGGTTGAAGCAGATATCAGAAAATGTGAAGATATCCCTTGTTCCTTGATGGGAAGAATGAACATAGTGAAAACGGCCATACTTTCAAAACTCCTATATAGATTCAGAGCAATCCCAACTGAAATTCCAGCAGCATACTTCACAGACCTTGATAAAACAATACAAAAATTCCTTTGAAAGAAGAGACTTAGAATAGCAAAAGCTATTCTAGGCAACAGAAACATGGCAGGAGGTATAGCAATCCCCAATTTGAAACTATATGATAAAGCTAATGTTATGAAAACAACATGGTATTGGCAAAGAAACAGACCTAAGGACCAGTGGAACAGATTAGAAGATAGAAAAACATCTCCAGACACACTCAGACACCTTATCTTTGACAAAAGAACCAACATCTCTTATTGGAGGAAAGAGAGCCCCTTTAATAAATCATGCTGGAAAAACTGGGATTCAACTTGCCAAAGATTAAAATTAGAACTATATCTCTTACCATGCACTATGCTAAAATAGAAATTTATTAAAAATCTAAATATTAAAACAGAAACACTCAGCAGACTAGAAGAGAGGTTAGGTAGAACTCTTGAAGATATTTGTACAAGAAAAGTTTTTATGAACAGAACCTCAGTCACCCGTGAACTAGCACAAACTATCAACAAGTGGGATGACTTCTTGTTAAAAAACTTCTGCACAGCAAGAGAAACCATCAACAGTGTGAAGTGACAATGCACAATGTGAGAAAAAATTTTCACCAACTGTTCCTCAGACAAAGGTCTACTATCTAGAATATATAAAGAACTTAAAA
>NW_022909065.1:0-233 GCF_012274545.1 Fukomys damarensis | reverse complement strand
GACAAACAAGTAAAAGCAGCAAATAAATATAAGAAAAAATATTCAACATCACTGATCATTTGACAGATGCAGATGAAAACAGCACTGAGATTCCACCTCTCCCTAGAAAGAATGGCTGCTATCAGGAGATTAAACAATTACAACTGCTGGCAAGGTTGTGGGGAGAAAGAAATCCTTCTCCATTGTTGGTAGGAGTGCAGACTGGTGCAACCACTGTGGAAATCAATATGAAG
>NW_022909064.1:0-207 GCF_012274545.1 Fukomys damarensis | reverse complement strand
CCAGGAAGGAGGACAAAGGGTCATTTTTCTTTCGTTTGGAGAGAGGAAACACAAAATACAGTTTCACGCAGTACCCTCTCTCTGTGGTTGTGACGGGTAAGGCCCAGGCGGCGGCAGCGGCCAGAGGGGACGGTACAGGGCTGTGGGCAGAGCTGGGATGGACCTGCCCTGGGGTTCAGGGGTTGAGTTTAGGGCTCCAGGGAGGAG
>NW_022909063.1:0-377 GCF_012274545.1 Fukomys damarensis | reverse complement strand
TGTGTGTGTGTGTGTGTGTGTGTTCTTTATCAAAATGAGAACATATTTTGGGTAACACTCTATAATTTGCTTATTACCTTTGACATATATCATGCACATCTCTCAATCTAAATCTTTCAGTAACTTATGGGACAGTTTACCCTGGGAAGAGAGTAACTTCTCCTCTGCCAAGCCACCACTCAGGCTGCCTTTGCCTGCTACATGAGGGTGCTGCTACTTTTCCTTCTGCAGGACAGATGCAGAGAAACAGCCTGCAGATTCGGGGCGTGCACACTGTGAATTACACATGTTCTTTATATACTTTCCTGTTGAGTGTTTGGGTTCATCACTATAAGCATAGAGTTGAGCATCCCTAACCCTGAAGTTCAAAATGTTCC
>NW_022909062.1:0-245 GCF_012274545.1 Fukomys damarensis | reverse complement strand
CAGACAACCCAGCTCCACCTAGTCATTATTTTACATAGCAACCTAATGCAGCTTCTATGAAAGCGACAGATTCTTCCATTTTTTTTACCAGCAATAATAATGTAGGCAAATATAACTCCAGGAAGATGGAGAACATGAAATAAAGCAAGACACATACAAGAAATGGCTCAGTGACTGGGAAATTCACTAGGAATTTGTACCTGGAAGATAGGAAGTACTAAAATCCAGTTCATGACGGTGTGGTT
>NW_022909061.1:0-1320 GCF_012274545.1 Fukomys damarensis | reverse complement strand
GCCCCAAAGTGTACGAATTTCTCTATTCGGGCACAGCTATGCTGAGAAAGCACTCTTATTATACCACTCTGGTGCCCAGAGAATATCAGCCCTTCTATCCCTCGCCCCAGGTGGAAATGCCCATAAGCCAGGCAGTATACAAAGTCCTGAGAATTTGGTGAGGTGCATAAAAGATACTTGGCCGGGCAAGGACAACGGGTTGTGTCTAACACCAGCACATCTGTGCTGCCTGTTGCCACAAAGAGCTCCTCTTTGCCTGGATGATAGGCCCAATCCACAGCCTGGTCCAGGATTGAGAAGGGCCAGGTGAGGAGCAGAAGCGCCCCTGTTATTGGGGACACAAAGCGCAACAGGCCATCTTCTGTGATGCACAGGATTCTGTACCAGTTTTCACCACGGCAGACCCGATGCACTTGCTGGGGAGCAGATCCACAGACATGGAAGAGGTTATAGAAGCAGGGCAGAGAGTGCAAGGAAAACGTATAAGTAGTTTGGCAGAAGAAGATAGTGTCATCGATAAACTGGAGGCGGTACAGCTCCTCACCAAGTTCTAGTCGCCGAAGCAGGTTCCCTGAGGTAAGGTTCCACTCCTTCATTAAGCCTTCCTTGCCAGCTGTTAGCAGGGTGTTGGCCTCTGACCGGCTGCGGATACATACCACTAATGCGGAGTGGGCCTTGAAACTGTGGAGGGCCTTGTTGTGACTGAGGTTCCACACCTGGATCTCCCCGGCCTTGTTTCCAGCATAGAGAAAACCCTGATCCAAACTGGTGAAGCAGCAGGTGATAGAGGAGCCACTGCAGGTGGACGTGAACTTCTTCACCTCTCCCAGCCTGCCCTGGCCCTGACGCTCAAGGGCTCTCACCACAGTCTCACAAAGGGCTAGGAGGGAGCCGTTGGGGCCATTCAGCATGATGTGCTGGACAAGCTCATTTCCAGGCATGGAAAACATGTGAGCTATTTGGAGGCCTTTGCCACTTTGATCAATGACCCAGGTGACCACTGACCCCCTGATGCCAGACAGAAGCATCTTCATTTCTGGGTCATAGCAGAGGCAGGTGACGTTGAAGCGGCAGGGCACTGTGCCCAGGGGTTTGAATGCCCGGAAGTGGTCCCCAAAGAGGCGCAGGAGCATGTCACCACAGTAGACCACGAGGATATGAAACGAACCCGTGTGGACCATTGACTGGATGGGTGGCAGCCGCTCAGTCATGAGGAACGTTCTCTTCTCAACCATGTCCTCAGATCTGCTCTTCATCCACACTATAGCCTGGAAGAGAATAAGGTAGAAACTGCCCAGAAAAGATAGTAGAGGAGGAAAG
>NW_022909060.1:2620-2970 GCF_012274545.1 Fukomys damarensis | reverse complement strand
TTCATGAGCCACACACTGTCACATTAGGACAGACTAAAAAGTGGCAGCCTTTATCCAATGGAATTTGAAGGCTGCTTAACAGAAGAGAGGCAAAGGACAGTGATCCCTGTGCAGGGTGGTCACTGTGTCCCACAGAACATGGAGGTGTCAGGCCTGACCCAGGTGTGTGAAGGTATGGATGGCCCTGTCAGGGAAGGGGGAAGATGAGGCCAGTGAGCAGGAGCCAAGGGGACTAGAGGGGCATGGTCTCTGGTGGCTGCAGAGAGGCTACAAAGAGAAGCACAACATGGACCACACATAGAGTCACACACTGAGGGCCACCACTTCTGTGGATGCCAGGAAGAGCAGGA
>NW_022909060.1:0-755 GCF_012274545.1 Fukomys damarensis | reverse complement strand
GGGAAGTCTTTGGTCACCGGGGCTCAGGAAAAGCAGCTGCCTCCAACATGCGCTGCCACCTCTGCCTAGCTTCCCTCTTGTCCCCACCTCTGCTCCTGGATGTGAGGTGAATTCAGACTTACAAAGTAAGTGGTTCTGACACAAGCTACAACCCAGATGGACCTCATGCCAAATGATGTGGACAGATAGGGCCACATGGCTTCCCTCATGTGAGGTTTCCACAACTGACAGAACGGTGGCTACCGGTGCAAGGTAAGAGAAGATGGGAATAACACTTATTGGCTTTTGCTTCAGTGATGGAAAAGCCTGAAACAGGTAAGTGACAAGGCTGAGCACGTACTTGTGCCACTGAACCATACACTTAACCACCTACCATCCAGTTATTTAAATACCGTATGATCAAACATTGTGTATTTTTAAATTTATAAGCTAATATAACAGGTAATATAAAATAAAATTTTATCAAATGTATTAAAAACAATAATCAACTGTTTGAAATAACAGCTGCTTGCACACAGCTCCTAAACAAACACTCCCCCGGGGTAAACTGTTACATGGTTAAAAATGACCAAAAGTGTAAATGTCAAGTTGCACATATCTTCCTACACCTGAAAACAAAGACATCACTACTGACTCTTCAGCACATAAATTCTAGCTTTGGCACCTCATTCGAGGACTTCCTGGCAATGCCTGGTGTGTGGGTTCCGAGTGTCTGCACACCTATAGTGCAGCTTCCTGGAAGGCTGAGGCAGGAG
>NW_022909059.1:0-273 GCF_012274545.1 Fukomys damarensis | reverse complement strand
ATCCTAATGACCACATCTCAGAAGTCACCAAGCAGGTGAGTGGCACTCTGTATTTCACCTTTTCATATAATTTTAAAAGTGACTGAGTCATTGGAGCAGCCCATGTGCCTTTGTCAGTGGTTTTCATGTATGTCACATTGTTACCAAAGTATTTCACAGGAGTTTATGACAGGCATCACCATCCATCTTCAGACTTTGTTATTATCTCTTCCCCTGGGAAGCTCTGTGGTCTGAACCAGACTTCTGTGTCTCCTCAGTGGCACTGGGATCACT
>NW_022909058.1:0-258 GCF_012274545.1 Fukomys damarensis | reverse complement strand
TATTCTGTCTATAGCTTTCAGGACAATGACTATACTTGGCACTTGCAGAGACTGCAGTATAAATAGCAGCATACTGGGACATTGTGCTGTTTAGCAAAACTATTTTCAGTGCTGCTGTGAATAATGCTATGGCAAAATCTGAGGTGAGGAACCGTTCTGTTATTTGTGAGTACCAACCCTGGGTCAAACCCATTCCATATTTTATCTCATTCAATCCTGACAACTCTCAGTGGAAGGTATTATCTCTCCTATTTTATG
>NW_022909057.1:0-206 GCF_012274545.1 Fukomys damarensis | reverse complement strand
AGCAAATAAACTTACACAAAGCCATGATTTAAAGCTTTCACTTTAGGAACAGCTTTTATCAAGATGGTCTCTACCAAATTCTAATGACCAATTTCATTCCTAAAAAATAAGCATACCATGAAGGAGATTATCTGTGTGTAAAAAAAGCAGTATTAAATACTGATGAGTGGACTCATCTGTCCTGGAAGATCTGAGGGGGAGGTGTG
>NW_022909056.1:0-3717 GCF_012274545.1 Fukomys damarensis | reverse complement strand
AAATTAGAGTCATTCATAGGAAAATGATACATATTGAGGATATACTCCTAAGTGAAATAAATAGGTCACACATATATAAATACCGAGTAGTTTCTCTGGTGTGAAAGACTATAATGGTACAGCTCTTAAAGGTATCTGAATATGCAAATCAACTTAAAGATAAAACCCTTAATTTATTCTGTGGAGAGCGTTCTCTAAGAAATGTGAATCAACAGAAATTGTTTCCTATAATCAACAGAAAAAAGTGCTGACTGACATCCTAACTTTATAGATAATGAGATCTTTGGGGAAGTTTTCATCTTTCAGAGTTTCCAGGAGCTATACAAAAGTTCTGAGACTTTTTTATTTTTAACTTCAGTGACCATTTTATCTTTGTGACTTTCATCTACTCTGTAAGCAGTGAAGAGTAAGAAAGCACTCGAGGGTGTTCAGCAGCTGTACCTAACATCTCTCTTTATATCAGTGATTAAAACATACAGTTTGATTCCCAGTGCATGTTTAATTGAGGTCAAATTCCTAACAAAAGAAGGAAATCTTTTCAGGTGCATGTATTTGCATAATATCAGGAGCATTTTCATCCTGGATGCCAGTTTGAGTATCAGATAGGCAAAGGGTAATAGAAATTAGTAGGATTGTCTTTGTCATTAACTACTCATTATTCTTTGTCCCCAAAGCAAAAGGTATGTATCAAAATACCCTTCTGCCTTTCACTTTTTCTTCTTTCCAGTTGCCCTGTGAAATGCATGTGTTTTCTGCAACTTCGGTTGTATTAGCATTTCTTGTGGGGACTGCCTTCGGGGCAGGACCACTTACTAAATTGTTCCCAGTGCCTTAGGAAAAAGAAAACCATGGAAACCAGATGTAGGATATGATTATTTGCCTCTGACCTGGCAGAGCGTTGGGTTGAACAAAAGAAGCTTAATAGAAATGCTCAAATTGACCCTTCTCATCACTTGGGCTGCTTTGAGCTCAATCAGTCTCTCATTATTATCGGAGTTATTCGCGCAAAGGCAGCCGCGATAGTCTTTTTCATAATCACTCCTTGAGCCAAATGTAATTTGCAATTTGTGGCATTGTATTATGAAACAATAATGCATTAACATGAACAGAGCAAGAATTAGGAGTGTGGCGCTGAAGAAAAGACTCAGTGTCGGAGTTAGTGAGAGGCACTCTCCAGATCGGTTAAGTGGACAGGGCCGATTTCATCGCCAGATTAAGCATTTAGAAAAATCAGAATTATGTGTTGTTTTTGCTGAGTTTAAGTATGTATGAATGTGTATGTGTGTATTGTAATAAAGCCAGTGTAGTCAGAGGAGAAACAAAATATAATCCACATGCTGCTGGCATTTGGATCTTAGGGTTGCAGGGTTGGTGTGGCTTGATTACCTGTGTGGATGAGATTTGAAGAATGACAGAAACGTGGTATGGAGCATACATTTCTAATTGACCTCTTTTTACAAAGAGGGAGTTTATTTGCCCCAGAAACTCAGTGCTGAAGTCTGAGTCGGCTGCTCCTAAAAAGCTTCAGCGTCATAATTAAGAAGCACTTTCACTCATCTGTTCTCACTTTACTGAAATGGTTTTAAGTATAGGTTACAAGAACCATTGCCGCCATTTACCCCCAGTATCTGTGTTCAGGAGGATCACCGTGTTTGCCCCGCACACCTTCCAGTCTTTATGTCTGAGTCCCACAGTTTTTGTGTCTCTCCTGTTTGTCTGGCATTTGTCTTGCAGATCTTTGGCATTTACATTGATTCTTAAAAAATAGAAATTGATGATTCTCTACTGGGTTCCTTTCCTTCCCTTCCATTTTCCCTTCCCAATTATCATTTTCATATTTCTTTGTTCCACATCCTTCTTGGATTTCCGGGTCTGTCTGAGAGGCCTGTCAGCAACAAGACAGCAGAGGCTGTGCACGTACGGGATACTGAACGGGGTCCTCAGAGGGACATGCCTCCAAGCCTGGTGTAGCTCTGTGAAGTAGAAGCTGTTTTTTCTATTTTTTAAAAAAAAGTTACTTCTTTTTTTTCTGCATGCCAAGCAACACAAATTTAGTTTATTAAATCTAATCAGACTGGCGCTGATGAAAACTGTATATAATCAAATGATGATTCTCAAGTTTGCGGATTTCCTTTTAAAGAGAACCCCTGCTAAACTCCATGGACTCAAAACCGCACCCCATCTCACAAAAGCACCATCGAACTGTCATGTAGCTTTTCTCTCAGACTCCCTTCTCATCGCTGCTGATTACTGAGATGTTTCTTGCCTAAATAGGAGCTTTCTGCTTTTCATAATCAGCCTCCTTTCCCCTGATTCATCCAGTGTTGCCTCAATCTACTGCTGAGCAAATCAGGGCCCTTTCATGGCAACGAGTTCTTAAAATGTCACCGAAATACAGAAGATCCTGAACAGGGAGGACATATTAGAAGTGACATTTCTTTGCTTCTTATTTGTAAAATGGAGACTGAGGAACAAAAAATATGAAGAGAAATCAAGAGTCTGTGACTACAAAAGATAAGCGCTTCTGGGGTGTTTCTTACTGTCTTTCCCTCCACGTGGATGTGGACGTGGATGTGGGCAGTTGGACGCTCCTGCTCTTGCCTGACAGATGGCTTTACCCTTTGTAGGCTCAGTGTGGTTGCATTTAGAAGCCTCGACAGTGTCCTGTAATGGATATGTGAGCGGTTCTGTTCAAGCCTCTGTAATGGCCCAGAGCAGTTCTTGACTTCATGTTCCATTTCTTGGTCTTCTCAGACAAGTTCCATTCAGTAACCGTGTTCCTTAGACCTGAATGCTGGAAGCCATGCAAGATTGATCACATTTATGTAAACACAGATTTTATTCATCAGCTCTCTGAGCGGAAAGCGATGCTGTGACTGCATTTGGTTCAGAAGACTTTTGTGATTGTGGGAGGGCAGGAGTCTGGTCTGGAGTCTGGCTTTGGCCACTCACCTGCTGTGTGACCTGACAAATCACGTGGATCCCCTGTGCTCTTCCTAACAGGAGGATGCCAGTGCCCACCTCCCATGGCGCCGTTAGAATCCATGAGCTAAAGTACGTAATAAGAATTCAGTAATTCTAGTTAAATGTAATTAAATAATCAAAAGAGCATTCATCAGGTGCTCAATTATATGCCTCACTGAGGAGTCTGTGAACTTTGCACATCCTGGAATTTCATTTCCTCTTAGTAGTGCACCAGATCAGAGATGCCATGACCTGGCCCCGAGTTGGCTGAACTCTGGTTGTAGCTCAAGGTGTGACTTTGGGCAGGTCCCATGCAGATCCCCATGTTTCCCTGCCCTGGGTTTTCCCATCTGATGATGAATGACTTTGGACTAGGAGACTAATCCTTTGATTTTTCAGAACACGGGAACTACGTAGTTCCATGCATGTGCCTGAGCACGCAAGAGGACAATTTGTGAAGATAGGTGGCATTTTCTTTAGATAACATCGCAGAGAGTTAGGGCTTTAAGCCAAAACAAGTTCATAATCATGTTAGAGACCAGAGTGATATCTTGAGGGCAGTTGGTACACCAAGGATGTGGGAAGGGATCGCGCCACCATCAGTTGGGAAAAGCTTTTCTAGACAGACTTGGCTCAGGCTGTTTGGAGCAAGTACGACTTGAAGGGCTGCACGGGAACAGCTTGGACTCTAGTGAACAGAGTATTTCTCTCTGACTCCAGTGAGCACAGTATTTCTCTCTGACTCCAGTGAAC
>NW_022909055.1:0-404 GCF_012274545.1 Fukomys damarensis | reverse complement strand
TTTGTTTGTTTGTTTTTTGTACTGTGGATAGAATTCACAACCTTATGCTTGCTAGGCAGGTGTGGTACCACTGAGCTAAATCCCTGGCCCTTAATTTACTTAAGAGTGGCTGGTGGATGGTGGAACTGAAGTTTGAGTCTAAGACTGCCATCATTAGCCTAGGTTTTTCATTATTATCATTAAGCCTCAACAGTATTCCTGGCACATGGTACTTGATATGTAAGATCTTTACTTTTATACTTTGTGCAGTACATGGTAGAATGTACAAGAAATGGGTCTAATAGGGCAAAGATCTCAGTGTTCTCAAAAGCAAGGGTACATGTACAATATGCACTTAAATACATATTTTATATGTATTATTAGACATCTATGCATGTGTGAACAGTGAGCAACTTTCAATGATT
>NW_022909054.1:0-266 GCF_012274545.1 Fukomys damarensis | reverse complement strand
CTGTGTCTTGGGACTATTATCCAATATAGTCTTTCACATTTCTTCTCATTCACTTCAAAGGCTTTGAGTATTCAAATTCAACAACTTATTTTTTGTCATCTTTATCATTTGTCTCCCCATAACTGAAACCTGAATCTCCTTTTGTATTTATTGCCATGGTCAATAGGATTCCTATGTCCATACTAAAAACATCAAAACCTCAATTTCTCTCATTCAATGGTTTGTGCATTGATCAAAATGGTTTCCTGAGCATTAATGTTAGATAC
>NW_022909053.1:0-223 GCF_012274545.1 Fukomys damarensis | reverse complement strand
CCAACTCATTGGTGGCAGAATGACATCTTATTCCTCTAAAAAGCTCTTGTAGCTGGGTTTGAACCCTGGCTCTGCTACTCCAAGCTTTGGGGCCTGGGGACATTGACCTGTCTTAGTCCAAGAGCTCATAGCAACAGAAAAACTGGTGCCAGGAGTGGGGTTATGAGACGGGAGCAATGGTCAGCTCTGGAATCCATTTACATATAATTAAGTGGTAATTAAA
>NW_022909052.1:0-411 GCF_012274545.1 Fukomys damarensis | reverse complement strand
CCCCCCCAATGAACTGGATGCTTTCTCAGATTCTATGTGTCCAACCAAACAAAATTCAGAGAGGAAAATTTCTTCAGACAGCTTGATTTAACTACTTTTGGTCCATTTGCATGATCAAGTATCAGCCAGCGATGAAAACTCGGTCTCCAAAATACTGAATGGTCTTTGGTCTGAATTCCTGAGTTGGAACTTAACCTCCAGGGTAACAGCATTAAGAAGTGGGGCTTCTGAGAGAGGGTAGGTCATGGTGGGATTCAACCTTATAGAAGGAATTCCTTCTGCCACACGAGGAACAAGGGTGAAGCAGAGTAAGACTTTACCAGTCACTAAATTTGCTAGTACCCAGAACAGTGTGCAACAAGTTTCTATTACTTATGAGTTATTCTGTCTGAATTACTTTATATAGCATAC
>NW_022909051.1:0-215 GCF_012274545.1 Fukomys damarensis | reverse complement strand
AAATGGATTCAGGAAGTGACTTTTCTCATTTTGTGCATTTAGTTAAATAAGCTTTAGTCAAAATCTCTATTAGCCTGCTTTGCATTTCTGTGCTTATCATTTACCTCAAATACCCATGATAAACACCTGAAAAGGAGGAAAGGCTCCTTTTTCCTCATGGTTTTAAACATTTTGCTACAGTCACTTGGTCCTGTGGCCTGTAAACCATTGGCAAC
>NW_022909050.1:0-420 GCF_012274545.1 Fukomys damarensis | reverse complement strand
TTTTTTAAATCTCAAAAGTTCCTTTCTCTGCTTTGCTTTGCACTTTTCCTTGGATGAAACTACAAAAATTGAGCGAAGGAACAGAACATTTGATTTCTCTTCTCAGTGTTCATTTAGGTCATCATCCTGATCCCTTAGAGTTAGAGCATCAAAGACATTTCCTTATGAAAAGGCACAATAACTAGATAGCATATGTGCAAAACCTTACTACTATAAGGATCATGCTTTTGAAATTTTTTCAGGTTATTCTCATCAGTAGTGTTTCCTTTGCTACATATCAACTTCTTCAGAAATTATCCCAGATCCCTTCCCTCTTTAGAACAAGATAGCCTAGTAATATAATCTTGTCATTTATAGATTCTCACATCATTTTCTCTGTTCTTTCGAGGCTTCAACTTCATCTTGCACTTGAAACTATCC
>NW_022909049.1:0-236 GCF_012274545.1 Fukomys damarensis | reverse complement strand
AGCTGGGTGGGCATGCTCATGACCTGCCCAGCTGCCTTACCCCAGAGCAGGTCACCCAAGAGAGACCAAGTCAGAAGCCTTAAAATCCTTTAGGACCCGGTCTTAGAAATTGCACACTGCCAATTCTGCTTTATTTTCTTTGTTAGACATGAGTCACTCTCGGGTGTGGTGGCGCACGCCTGTGATCCCACACTCAAGAGGCCGAGGCAGGAGGATTGCTGTGAGTTCAAGGCCAG
>NW_022909048.1:0-229 GCF_012274545.1 Fukomys damarensis | reverse complement strand
ACACTGTTCCTGCCTGGCAAATGTGAGGTCCTGAGTTTGATTCCCAGTACCAGAAAAAAAAAAATTATGTAGCTCACAATCTGCCTATTTATAGATGATGTGGAATACCCTTACTGTAGTTTCATTAAAAATTATTAGTTTTTTTGTAAGATGTTTTATGGGTTTCGGGGGAGTAAGGTAGTATTACAAGTGGGATATATCGTACCCTGCTTTACTGGCATGGCTTAAT
>NW_022909047.1:0-727 GCF_012274545.1 Fukomys damarensis | reverse complement strand
CAAGCGAAAGATCCCGAGTTCTATCCCTGGTACCAAAAAAATACATAAATAAATCACTTGGATCCCAGATTCATAAATTAGATGTCCCCTCCCCTTCACCTCTATTGAAAATGTAATTTGTTTAATAAAACTTCCAGCTGCACAGGATAGTAGAAATTGGTTAGTTCCAGGAAAAAAGGAATTGGTCCTGAATTGGAGAGAGAAGGCTCTGGAAAGGATGAAAAGTATTCTGAATTCTCTGGGATATTAGATGTGCTGTAATTCTATTGACCATCTGCTGAGAGTATCCCTTAAAAAGATACAATTTGAATGCATGCCACCTAGAGAGAAGTAGAGGAAAAAAAAGGAAACCTGGGTCCCAGGTGTTCCACTGCTCTTGGTCATTCACCCCCGCACCCCAGAATTTAAATCAGACCTCAGGGGAAGCACCTTCTCTTCTATCTTCCTGGCTACACCTCTGGTGAGCCTCCCTGAATCTTGTAGCATCAGGAGACTTGTGCTTATACCCTGACAGTTAAGACTGAGCAAACTGTCCAGGTGTGAGTCACCTGTTTGGAAAGACACTTTCTCTGACAGCGTATATTAGTGGAGAAATGATGGCTTGGATGTCTCCTTTTTTAATAACAATGATAGTTCATGCTGACAATGCTTATTATGTGTCATTCTTTCTATACTGATTTGATCTTCATAGTAGCTAGAAGATAGTTCTTGCCATTATATCTATTTT
>NW_022909046.1:0-215 GCF_012274545.1 Fukomys damarensis | reverse complement strand
GGCCCGGCCGCCCCTCTGCTCCCCTCGTCGCCCCCCGTGACGAAGAGCGAGAAGCCTTTCTCCAGGACCTGGCCCGGGGCAAGCTGTTCTCCCAGCGTTCCTGGGGCGCCCCGCCGAGAGCTGGGGTCTGCGAGGTGCCTGTTTCCAGTCGCCTGCTCCCGTTCTGGGCCACGCCTCCGTGAATGCTCTGCTCCGGAGACCTGCAGGGGAGAAGG
>NW_022909045.1:0-280 GCF_012274545.1 Fukomys damarensis | reverse complement strand
CCTGAAAGACTAGATATAGAATATTACCTGGATTTCCTTTAATTTCTAGATGAATCTGCATTCCCATTGAAGTCTTTGGCTTGACAAAAACTTAAATTTTAGTCTCAAACTCAACATCAAGTATTCTTTCTCTAGACATTCTACTTCCAGGATGAACTACCCTTATGTTGAGCTACAGAACAATAGGATTAATAAAAGTAACTTTGGCTGTGTGCTTTATACACTGATTTTCTCTTTTTTTAGGATTACAATATCCTCTTTTATATTGAGCAGTAAGTAG
>NW_022909044.1:0-504 GCF_012274545.1 Fukomys damarensis | reverse complement strand
TATATACATACATATGTATATATATATGTCTCCCCTATTAAAGATAAAATAGTTGAATGTGCCTGAATGTGTTCCTGTGTTCTCTTTTCTGTTCCATTGATCTGCATGTCTGTTTTTGTGTCGGTACCATGCTGCTTTTATAACGGTTGCTTTGTGATATAATTTCAAATCTGGGATTGTGATGCCTCCTGCTTTGCTCATGTTAACCAGGATTGCTTTTGCTATTCTAGGTCTTTTCTGGTTCCATGAGAATTTTAGGACTGTTTTCTGTAGTTCTCTGATGAATGCAGCTGGTATTTTGATTGGGATTGTGTTCAATCTGCCCATCAGTTTTGGAAATACGGCCATTTCAACTATACTGATTCTACATATTCAGGAACAGGGGATATCTTTTCATTTTCCAATGTCCACTTTGAACTCCTTTTTCACAATAGTATGGTTTTTATTATAGAGGTCTTGCATTTCCTTGGCTAGGTTAATTCCAAGTAATTTTTTTTTTTTTTT
>NW_022909043.1:0-218 GCF_012274545.1 Fukomys damarensis | reverse complement strand
GGATCAAACTTGCATCTTTGTGCTTGCAAGGCAGGCGGCGAAACCACTGAGCTAAATCTCTGGGCCTTGAACATCCCGTGTTTGAAATTCATGCTGCCTATATCTCTTAGACCCTGAGTAGATTGAAAAATTTTTTTCTTTATATAAAAACAGTAAAACACCAACAAACTGAAATTTGAGTGATTATTCCTGGAAGCCTCCCACAGGAGAGGAATGTA
>NW_022909042.1:0-226 GCF_012274545.1 Fukomys damarensis | reverse complement strand
TGAGAGAAATGTACAGAACTTGGGAATGTTTGACTTGGAGCTAAGTCTAGTGATTAGATGAAATCTTTGGGCTGTCATCTTTTTTTTTTTTCTTTTTTTTGGTACCAGGGATTGAACTCGGGACCTTGCGCTTACAAGGCAGGTGGCGGCACCACTGAGCTAAATCCCCAGCCCTGGGTTGTCATCTTTTGACAAACGTTTATGTATTTTTGATGCACGTGGAATT
>NW_022909041.1:0-242 GCF_012274545.1 Fukomys damarensis | reverse complement strand
ACTAAATGGTCAAAACTGAAATCCTTCACACTAAAATCAGGAAAAAGACAAGATTTTTACCAGCACTACCTTTTTTCTTATGCACTATTATAGTTTATTCACACCAGAGAAACTACTCAGTGATTCAGCTGCCTGTCTTGCAAGCACAAGGACCCAAATTCAATCCCCAGTACCCCCCCAAAAAGACAAAACAAAACACAAAACGCTAAGTAACATGTCTTAATTATTTTAAAGAATGAGAA
>NW_022909040.1:0-326 GCF_012274545.1 Fukomys damarensis | reverse complement strand
AAAAAAAAAAAAAGATACTGATTCTGTGTGCAAGATTTTTAAAATTTTCCATGACTATCCTGTGATGACTCATTCCTCCAGTCACTTGTTTTACAATTGTTTGAAAAAGAACTTCTTCCCTAAGCACACAGTGAGGATGTTTGGCCTTCATTAGTCACAAGATTATTCGCTTTTGTCTTATTTATTTATTTTTATGGTACCAGGAATCAAACTTAGGACCTAGTGCTTCCTAGGCAGGTGAGAGCTAAATCCCCCGCCTGCTTATTCTCTTTTAAATATGTTGTCCAGTTCTACTTTTTTGGCACTAACACAATCATTAAAAAAAA
>NW_022909039.1:0-206 GCF_012274545.1 Fukomys damarensis | reverse complement strand
ATGAGGCATCAGATAATTCATTAAAAATGGTAATTACTATACATACATTGCCCCTGGCACACATGTCTCCTTCAAGAGAAGTTTCTTCCCCAAGGGTGTGGGAAGCCCAATAGTGAATCCAATACAAAGGTACCACTGCTCGCCTTAGGCATCTGAATCAGTGGAGCAGGTGGGCATGGGAGAGTCTTGGAGACCAGGACAGCTGT
>NW_022909038.1:0-239 GCF_012274545.1 Fukomys damarensis | reverse complement strand
AAGAAAAGTGCAAAATGAAGGTTCTCTGAATAAATTAAGAAAATTAATTTAGCCCAATTATATGAAGCATAAATTAATATGATCAAAGAACTTCTTTATATGTACATACACTAAATAATTTTCTATTTATAAAAGTTACAAGTCTGAGTATATCCTTTTAATGCTAATATCTTTACAAATATGATGAATTTTTTGAAACTGGGAAACTAAAAAATTAATTTAAAACTAAGAAGGAAAAG
>NW_022909037.1:0-202 GCF_012274545.1 Fukomys damarensis | reverse complement strand
GAAAACCAATGTTTTTCTTCATTAACTTAGATGTTTATTTTGAAATAAAAAACTGATCATAATGATAAATTGGATCTAATTTGTAACTCTGAATAAACAATGAAAACAATTTTATATGGCTAATATATTTATTCATTGCGTTAATTGCTACAAAACTGAGAATTGGGCCAAAAGATTTAGCTCAGTGGCTCCTCTGCCTGCT
>NW_022909036.1:0-1258 GCF_012274545.1 Fukomys damarensis | reverse complement strand
TGCTGGGATTACAGGTGTGCGCCACCATGCCCAGGCCCCCCTTGTTTTCTTTAAGTGACAGGATCTTGCTGTATTGCCTAGGCCAGTTCAAGAGATCCTCCTGCTTCAGCCTCTCAAGTGGCTGGACCTGTAGGCATGTGCCATCAGGCCTGGCTTATCTTTATTTATTGAACCAACCAGGCTGTGCTCTTGCTTTCTGCATCAGTCCTCTGGGCTGCCCTCAGAGGAAGCGTCGGCTGTACCCCACTTCTCAGAGGAGGAAGTGAGAGCTCAGTGAGTTGTAGCTGCCTGTGTACAATCATTCATTGCTTCTGGGATTGTCTTGAGGCGAGGGGAGGCGGCAGGAGGGAGCATGAGGGGAAGCTGGGTCGGGCACACGCTCACCACCCCGCCTTCCCTCCACAGTATTTCCCGAATGAGAAGGGCCTTCGAGATGAGAAGAAGGTGCTGGACAGAATGAATGACGTGGTCCTGGTGTGGGCCGGGCCTGTCCTGCCGCTGTTGGTTCTGGTGCACCCCGATTACATCAAGCCTGTGCTGAGTGCCTCAGGTAGGTGAGCTGAGCCTCCGAGCAGTGACCGAATCCTCAAGTCCCGCACTCTATCAGAGCTTCTAGACAGGTGCGCTCTCCAGAAGAAGGGTCATTTGAGTCAGGTGTTGAGGAATGAATAGGAGTTCGCCAAAGCAGGAACAGCAGTGCATGATACGGGAACAATGTGGACAGAAGTGAGACAACACCTAGGAGACCCGTGAACACTGAGGGGCTGTCCACCTACACGGAAGTCAGAGCCAAACACATTTGGGTAGGCAGTTGTTTACCCAAGGTTTCATTAGGTAGGCGCTGCTCAGTTGAGGTCACAGGACTCCTGTGCTTTGGGTTATGCTATTTCTGCCCTACCTGGGGCTCTTGGTGGCCCATCCTGCTGGCTGATCTTATGCTTCCTGCCTGGCCTGGAAGGAGTTGTGGAAGGATTGTTCTTTTATGCAGCCCATGCCTGTCTCAAGGTGTGGGACTCCCCTGGGTGCTTGGCAAACTCTTGCTCATCCTGCAAAGCCCAGCACCAATAATCCCTTCTTCAAGGAGCCTTGCTGACTCTGCTGAGAGAACATGGCTCTGTCCTCTGGACTGTCCCAGCCTCAGCGCTAACCCTTCGGACCCGGGTGCATCTGTGTCCGTCGCTGTCTCCCTTGCACGTGGGGCCCCGCACCCTCATCACAGCCTTGATGGAGCCGAGCACCTCAGAGGCTCAGTTAAAAC
>NW_022909035.1:0-291 GCF_012274545.1 Fukomys damarensis | reverse complement strand
ATGGATGTGGGACAAAACATGACCACCTCACAGCCACCAAGGAGCTCAGCTCACTATCCCTGGGCAGTTGGGCAGAACGAAGTCAGAGTCCAGGGTGCCACTGACCACAGATGCCCCCTGCTGGGTGGAGCCACTCCAGGGTACTCACCTCTCTGCCACCAAAGTGGCCATGGGCCTTGGGCTCATATCTGCACAGCTTTGGGGACAAGGAGGACCAGGGTGCCAGAATCTAAGCCTGGTGAGAACTATGAGTGCGAAACAGAGGGCGCCATCAGTATTGTAGGGCTTCCC
>NW_022909034.1:0-210 GCF_012274545.1 Fukomys damarensis | reverse complement strand
GGCATATACGACTGTTGTCTTAGTGCTTCCCCGCCCGACATTCAGAATTGGGCGCAGCAGGTTGTCATGGCTGCCAGAGCCCATCACGTAGCACAGCATGGGTCCTCAGGAGAGCAGGCGGCACACTGTGCATTGTTAAGTTAGACGGCTGGGTTCCTTATTTGTAAATTATTTTGTTTGGATTGCCAGTGGTTTTTGTTAAAAAGTCAT
>NW_022909033.1:0-220 GCF_012274545.1 Fukomys damarensis | reverse complement strand
CTTTTGTAAAAAGGGAAGTGTGGTGTATGGAGGGGAGGCAAGCAGAAAAGGAGGGAAAGCAGATCTAAGGTATACCATGATAGGTAAAAATTCCCAAAGTTGAATGTGATCATAAAGTATACCTAATGGATCAGTAAAATAAATTTCAAATGGGAATGAATAAATTTAATTGGAGTTACAGAAAAGCTAGATGATAATTCATATGGAGGTACTAATATGT
>NW_022909032.1:0-253 GCF_012274545.1 Fukomys damarensis | reverse complement strand
TTTTTTTTTTTTTGATTAGGCTGAATCATACATAAGAACTGCAATTTAATAGTTTTTTGGGGGTTTCATTTTCTATTTAATGATATATTTCTGTACACATCTCTTTAAAAACTTTTGTTTCTATAGATAAATTCCAAGAAATTTCTATGGCTAAATTCTACTTTAGAAAGTGTGTCTATTTTACTCCCGGATTGCTTTCTTAAAATATTTCCGTAATGTTATGGTTCCATCAGTGATTCTTTGAGAAGTTATA
>NW_022909031.1:0-442 GCF_012274545.1 Fukomys damarensis | reverse complement strand
AAAACTGTTGAAATGAAATTTGGATTGAGCTAAATTGGGAATCCTGTGCCTCACAATTCCTCAGCGTGTTTTGGAAGCAAGGTTGAAGATGGCATTGCAGGAAGATAAAGCTATGGATTCATTCTAGGATCTAATTGTGTTTGAGATTGCTTCGGTAGTCACAGGTGTGCTCCTCCAGCCTTGAATTTGTAGTGAAATCTTGGTACACAAGGCCGCAATCATGTAGGAAGTATTGTGTCCTTGGAATGGCTGGAAACAAGGACTGTGCTACTAGTTGGAGGCTCCTGTGATGTGAAGTGGTAAAGGGGACCCAGCCTGGGCCAAGGGGCATCATTGCAGCTCCAATAAATCCCACGTGTTTAAGCAAAAAATAGTTTCGCTGGTGTGAATAAACGCTTATACTACAGAATTTCTCTTAATGACAAAGTTGACAATGTGAAAT
>NW_022909030.1:0-411 GCF_012274545.1 Fukomys damarensis | reverse complement strand
ATTTCTTCTTTGATTTCCTCTGTGATCCATTGATTGTTCAGGAGAGTGTTGTTCAATTTCCACATATTTGTGAAGTTCCTACTGTTTCTTATGCTATCGATCTTCAGCTTTATTGCACTGTAATCTGATAATATACAGGAAATAACTTCAATTCTTTTGCATTTATTCAAACCTGTTTTGTGAGCTAGTATGTGATCTATCTTGGAGAATGACCCATGTGCATCTGAAAAGAATGCATATTCTGATTTTGTGGGGTGGAACACTCTATAGACGTCTAATAAGTCCATGCACTCAAAAGCTTGGTTCAGTTCTAGTATTTCATTGTTGAATTTTTGCCTAGATGATCTGTCTATTCCTTTTTTTTTCAGCTTTAATTGAGTTTATTGGTACATTTTAGGGATACAGTACAGT
>NW_022909029.1:0-247 GCF_012274545.1 Fukomys damarensis | reverse complement strand
GGATTCCTGTCGGTCCTATATCATTCTTCTTTGCATCATCTAAAGGTTGTTGAATTGATTTCTGACAATCCCTTACTGTTTTTAAAGAGATCTCTCTTCTTATGGTCACTGATGGCAATCCTATCTTCTATATCTGAAATTCTGTCTTCACATTTGTTCATTTTGCTGCAAGTTTTAAAAAACTTTAGAGTTTTTAATCTCCTGGATATCTGTTTGAATCTGTTTCATGGATTCCATTTCTTTCCTA
>NW_022909028.1:0-201 GCF_012274545.1 Fukomys damarensis | reverse complement strand
TTTAACCTAAGAATGCGTAAAAGGAACCGAGAAAAGACCCAGCCTAGGAACGAGAGATCACAGTGCTGCCCTTTTACAGCCACTCTCAGGGTCCTCGCCTGGGGGCCAAGGAACAGGCATGGCTGCCAGCTTCAACTCTGTGGCTTTGGGCCTGCTCTGACCTCTCTGAATCTGAGCCTCCTCGTCTGTAAAAAGGGGAAA
>NW_022909027.1:0-209 GCF_012274545.1 Fukomys damarensis | reverse complement strand
CCTCCACGCACTTGTTATTTGTTTGCTCGGAACTTCCCATTCTAGTCTATCCATGTTAAAAATTAACCCGTCCCTCTAGAGTTCCAGTGGAGTCCCTGGGTACACGTGTTCCCAGAAGCAGCCAACATTTCCTGGGTTGGGGAAACGGACAGAGACTCAGACACGTGGGATTTTGGTTTGTTTGTTAGTTTTTTGGCCTCACTGGGCTC
>NW_022909026.1:0-1652 GCF_012274545.1 Fukomys damarensis | reverse complement strand
GGAAAGACCTAATCTTAAAGTTAAAAAATTTTTTTTCTGAGGCTAGGGATAAGTTAGGTAAGGCAGCCTCTGGACTCAAGCCTCAATATTACGAAAAAGTCTTTGGGGGATGGATTTATGTATATTACAGTTGGAAACGACTGACCTACCACAATAAAAAAGAAAGACTATTTCAGTTAGAGCCATCTGCATATTGAACCGATAGGACAGATTACATCCTTCAGACGTCCCAGCGGCCCCCTCCTCTGTCCGGGTTTCCCATCGCAGAGCACCCCTGACCACCCTCAATAAAACAGTATACACACATCCCCCATTGACACATTCCACATGGACCCCAAGGCAGTCTCCATTCCTCACCCTGTTTTATTTTTCTTAATTACATTTCTAGGCTGGATCCACTGACGGTTCAATTCTTGCCGAATGAATAGAAGGAGTGAATGTTCAGTATGATGATAAGCATGGGAGCATAGGATCAACTTCCCTCACACAAGATGCCGATTATATTTATAGAATGCAACCCAGGCCATCTTTGCAAAGTGACATTATGGCCTTTATCGTCTACATTTCTTTTTTCTGTAAATCTTCTACAATGAACACATATGTTTACATAAAACAGAAAGTTGTTTTGTTTAGTTTTTTGGTACCGGGGATCGAACGCAGGTCTTTGTGCTTGCAAGGCAGGTGACAGAACCACTGAGCTAAATCCCCAGCCTGAGAAAGGTTTTTAAAAGAAACTATTTTAAAATATTGTCTACCTGCTCTGTCAATATGTCTGAATTGGTCTTCATATTTACTCGGAAGAACTACAAGTCTTCCCATCAAACTATCCCAATCTAACTAGTTATTCCCAAAATAAAACATAAAATAACTCACCCAGGGGAATCCCCATTATCGCACCACAGACGAGTGTACAGGGAAAAGGGAGAAGGCCAGAGCAGTCCTTCTGCCCACTACACCTGAGCCAATGCTCTCAATGGTGTAAGCAGCGATTTCTACCACACCTATCACTGAGCAGAGACCTGGGGCCCCACTGCATGGGGCACCCCACCTTCTAACCCACTCCCCAAAGGATCCATCAGCACCCTCCTCACTCCAGGAACCTAGAAGAACTATCTACGGACCGCCTGAGGGGAACTGAGTCCTACCATTTTTAGACACCAAAGAAAGGATGAGCGTTTCCTATGAAAAAGTGCTCTGGGGCTCACAGAGTGTACCTGGCATTTACTGTGACAGGAGCCACACTTTCCAACACAGCATGGGACCTGAAAGGTAGGCATCTTGACAAAAAGAAAGAAAAGTAACAGATCTCTTTACTTCCAATATTTGGTTTCTTATGCTTGGCAGAACTAGGGGGAAATTTTTATAACCATAACTTCAAACTCAGAAAAAGTTCATGACAACCAAAATGGAGGCCCTATTTTAGCTAGATACCCCTCCAGACTGACTGCCCATAACTAACATTTCCCAACTCCACCTCTAATCATAAATGAAAACGTCAGGTGTACGGCCTCATTAGCACCACTTGTTAGCATGACTCATTGAAAAGAAACCACTCAACTACAGACAGATCAGTTTAAACTGCTCTGTTGGCCCTAAAAAGAAAGTTAATATATGGAGCCAGTCACAGAAAAAAAAAAAAAAAAAAAAAAAAA
>NW_022909025.1:0-207 GCF_012274545.1 Fukomys damarensis | reverse complement strand
CCCAGTAATGAATGTAACTGTATTGTAGACCTAGATTGTACCAATAAACTCAATTTAAAAAAAGGAAAATGGGCAGCTGAAATGAACAGACATTTCTCAGACAAAGAAGTAAAAGCAGCAAATGAAAATATGAAAAAATGTTCAACATCACTGGTCATTCAAGGGATGCAGATGAAAACAACACTGAGATTCCACCTCACCCCAGAA
>NW_022909024.1:0-214 GCF_012274545.1 Fukomys damarensis | reverse complement strand
CAAGCAAGCACAAGGACTAATTTGGAAGTATCTGCCTTCCAAAGCAGAGTTGGTATGAATTTGCGACTCGAAGGGCAAGACTTAAAGGTGAGTGGTGCATATTACCAGGCAAGTATCGGGAGTGCTTCAGGTACTGCTGCTTGGTAGCAGACCTCAGGGTGGGCGTGTCCTGCCGCTGATAGGAGGTCTGCGTGGGGGCACTGTTTCCGGTTCC
>NW_022909023.1:0-245 GCF_012274545.1 Fukomys damarensis | reverse complement strand
GTCCCTCTTCTTTGTTATCATGTAATTGGATTTTGGTGAAGGAAGGCAAAGGCAATACTTTAGGCTGGGGCTGGGGATTTAGCTCAGTGGTTTCACCGCCACCTGACTGGCAAGCACAAGGTCCTGAGTTCAATCCCCAATGCAATAAAAAAAAAAAAGAATAGAAAGGCTGCCCATTGGGAAAATGTGGCTCTGATCCCATTAAGTGAAATGATGCCTATCTTTCTCTGACAACCTTAGAAATG
>NW_022909022.1:0-263 GCF_012274545.1 Fukomys damarensis | reverse complement strand
TGTAAAATTCATCAGTGAATTAGTAAGGACCTGGGTTTTTTTTATTAGTAAAGTTTTAGTCATATTTTCATTTTCACTGATTGAAATTGGGATGTTTAGAAGTTTTATATGTCCATGGTTCAGCTTTGATAATTCATGTATATGTAGAAATCTGTTCATTTCTTATTTTCCATCTTATTAGAATATGAGTTCTTAGAGTGGGTATTGATCTTCTGGATTTCTTCAGGTTCTGTTGTGATTTCACCCTTTTCATTTTAATTGCA
>NW_022909021.1:0-225 GCF_012274545.1 Fukomys damarensis | reverse complement strand
TACCTCTTCCCTTCTTTCGAGACGTCTACTGGAGAATGCTTTTGGAATCACTTTGAATTAAAAGCAAGATACTTACCAGCATATGAATTTGGGAGATGGCACAAATATTCAGTTTATTAACTGGGAAGTCTGCATCCCTCATGCGATGGTACTTTTAGATGATATTTTTGGAGATTATTAGAGCTAATATGAGGCTACTGTGAGGTCATAAGAGTGGGGCTCATG
>NW_022909020.1:0-273 GCF_012274545.1 Fukomys damarensis | reverse complement strand
GCAGTATGGTCACTGGTCTCCAAAAGGTTTGCCATCATTGGTCTAGGAGCTGAGCTTCTCAGTCCTACAGCCACAAGGAATTGAATTCTGCCAAGGAACAATAATCTGGGAAGAAGATGCCAAGTCTCAGATGAGATAGGAGGTGTCTGGCCCTTGATTTCAGCCACTGAGATGCAGAGAGCAGAACCCTGATGAGCCAGGCATATCCTCCCAGGGCATGACTTCTGACCCACAGAAGCTGGGAGACAGCAAGTGGACTCTGTTTTCAGCTGC
>NW_022909019.1:0-1668 GCF_012274545.1 Fukomys damarensis | reverse complement strand
AAAAACACTTCATGTTGCTAAATGAAGGTGTCGTTTCATTTGAAAAATGCTATCATTTTGAGGGAAATTTGCCATTTCACAGGGAGTAATTCTGACATACTGGAAAAAAGGGAAGCCTAACCACTAATGTCATTCTTTTTATAGCAACTTCAATAACTAAATTCAATAATTAAAAACAAATAGTAGGTTCCATGGGGCTGGTACAGCCCATTACAATATCAGTAATCTCAGACTGTAGATCATTCTGGTTACCCAAATGAGGATGATGTTGAAACCACTATAGTTCCATTAGCAAACAATTCTCCCCTGTATGCGTTCCATTACATACCAGAGAGATTAGAAAGTTAAACAAAATAACATTTTTGAGATACCTTTGAAATTGGGGCAGATGTGGAACTTATTCGACAATCAGATGAACCCACAGGGAGGTTTGGACATAGAAGTGAGTGGGTGAGAGAAAGGACAAATGTGGTGGCAAAAGCAAATGGGGTTTTCAGGGTCAGGCATGGCAGATTTCCAATAACTACATCTCTGACTTGCATGAGTCTAAAACTTGAAATGACTCAGAGATCACTGCATTTGACTCAGTCTAACTAGCAAAGACTAGATTATGTCTTCCTCCATTTGAGACAATGGGATGTGGGACTGATATTAAAATAAGCAATGAAAAATAAAAATTATATTTTTGCTCAACAAAGCTGTGAATATAAAGATGCTACCACTATATCTTTCATCTTAAAGATAGTTCCATATCAATTCATGTATATTGATAACATTCATTTAGCTGGATACAGCACTTTTTCTGTACTTAGACATCTTCATCATTAAAAATGTGGAAATATTCATATTCAATAGCTGCATTTGGTTGTATGTATACACCATGATTTAGATTCATGACTCCATTTTACACATTTCTATAACAAATTTTTTGCTGTACTGAAAACTGCACTAAAAATACTTTTGATACTCTGAATTATTTCTTACAAAATATTCATAATCAAATTTTATGTTAATATTTCTGGTCATTTCCATATTCTTTAAGATTTCAATTTTAAAAAAATACTTCTAAGGCTGCTGCCATCTCCAGCACCAGAAAGGTAGCTGCACGGGTGCCCCTGTACCCTCCTAACCCTCCCCCCACGCTTTCAGACCTCCAGATTATGCTAGTCTTTAGACTTACTCTGTAGAGGCAGCAGTGGTCATAAGGGGTGTTTTTCTGAGTTCCCAACTTTGAACATCTTTAAAGAAGGGGTGGAGAAACCTGTAGTAGAACTGAGTGGAGTTTAACCCTTCAGGAGGTCGGAAACGCAATCTGGGCCTTGCTGCCCCAGGTCAATCTGTGTCGTGGGGTGCTGCTACCAGCTAGCTGAGATCAGGGGACTTGGTTCTGCACAAGGCAGTTCATGCTGTATATTATGACAGCAGTGATATAGTCTGAAAGGGGTCCTTCAAACTCATTTTTTTGTTTTTTTTTTTAATTCCACTCTGCAAATTCTTTCTTTTTTCTGTCCTCTTTCTCCAACTCAGTCTCTTGCTCCACCATATTATCCCTCATTTCCCTTTTCGTTTCGGCTCCTGTCCTAACTCAGATTTCTTCTTTTATCATTTTTTTCTCTTTATGTTCTTTTCTTATGTAATTCTACTTTACTCAAGGGTTATTATACTTCT
>NW_022909018.1:0-232 GCF_012274545.1 Fukomys damarensis | reverse complement strand
TACAGCTTTGAGAACTCCATCTCAAAAGGAAATATCTGAGGCTCTCGAGGAGGTTCATGAGGAGTTGAAACAAATTCGAGAGGAAAAGTGTCAGGCCTCGGAGCCCCCTCCGGAGCCTCCAGATAGTCCTCCTCCCCTGCCTGCTGACCTCCCACCAGCGCCTTCGCCTTCGCGGCACGGGGAGCCACCTGCGTCTATCTACCCCTGTCTTCCTGTTTGCGAGGAGCGCCTG
>NW_022909017.1:0-207 GCF_012274545.1 Fukomys damarensis | reverse complement strand
AGTACTGAAGGTAGTAGCTGCTGCAATTTTATTTCTAACTCTAGGTGTATATATACTAGTTTCTAGGGCACACCTCAAGAGTGATTTCAGTCACAAGCAGGCATGAGAAAGATAGACAACAATACTGTAAAAGCTAAAACCACAAGGTCAAGGTAACACCACACCTATATACAATCACAAAAGCTAAGACCACTAAGTCAAGGTAAG
>NW_022909016.1:0-410 GCF_012274545.1 Fukomys damarensis | reverse complement strand
TGTTCCTCAGGCTGTGAAGGGATTCAACACACGGGTGAACCAAGTACACATCACTGTGGCTGTCACACTGTTTCTGGTAAAATTTAATAAACCTGAGTCAATATAGTCTTTCACACTTGTTCCATAAAATAAGCAAGCAACTGACTGACATTCAGCACTCAAAAGTAGAGAAGATACGGCTTTTAGGTAGCAGATGATGATTTTCAGATGATAAAACAACTTTAATATAAGAAAATAAACCATAAGTTTGGCTGACAAAAGAATATGGCACCATCAGAATTTCGCGATGGTACAGGGAAAGTTGTCCAAATGGAGAAGATTAAGGAGGAGGGCAGGGTACATAAGAGATTGACAATCCTTGAAGTAGGCAAGTCTGAGTACAGTAAAGTTGTACATGTCAGCTCAAAAAG
>NW_022909015.1:0-201 GCF_012274545.1 Fukomys damarensis | reverse complement strand
TGCGGGTCCCTGAGCCCGAGACCTGGCTGCCCCTCCACACCAGCACCCACACCTGCCACAAGACGCTGGGTCCCCACGCAACCCGCACCGGGGCCTGGGGCTGTGCTGCCCAGAGAGGACACAAGTTGCTGAGGCCAACGATCACGCTCGCCACCAAGAGTCACGATCGGAAAGGCCACGCTCACTTCCCTGTCTCCTGGT
>NW_022909014.1:0-829 GCF_012274545.1 Fukomys damarensis | reverse complement strand
TTCACTGATATTTTAGTGTATGCACACATCTCCCTCTCCCTGTCACTACTTTCTTACTCCTTAGTGATCTCTCTTCTACTTTTTAACTTCAGGGCATGTTATGTCTTTTCTTTGCTTACCTTTTCTTTTTTTGTTTCCATATATGATACTTAAAGTTTTTATATTGTCACGCATGGTGGCACTTGCTTATAATCCCAGCCTGGGCATTTGCAAGACCCTTTCTCAAAAAAAAAAAAAAGTGGCGTGGTGCTGGGGTTGGCTCAGTGTGAAAATTCTGGGCTCAATCTCTGTTACTGACCCTTCCCCCTCCAACAAAACCAAAATTGTTTCCTTTGACTAACATCGTCTTCACCCTCTCTTCCAGCCCCTGGTAGCCATCATTTTTTTCCCTCTGCTTTTATGAGTTTAACATGATGAAATATCACTTGACATCTGTTAAAATGACTCTTATGCTAACAAGTGCTGACAAGGGTGCAGAAAGAAGGAACTACCTACACACTGTTGGTTGGGAAGTAAATTACTACAGATATTCTGGAAAACACTATTGAAGACCTTCAAAAACTTAAAAGTAGAACTAATTTATAATGAAGCAACCTCTGTACTGGGTATATATTAAAAATAAATGAAATCAGTATGTCAAAGAAACACAGTCCTAAAGTCATTGAAGCCTTAATCATAATGGCCAAAATATGGATAAAACCAACAATAAGAACTTGTGAACTTGAAGATCATCATATTAATGGAATAAATCAGGCACAGAATGTCTCACCAGTTCTCCTAACCTTTCCTTGATGTTTTCCAGGTGGCTACACAATCTTCAGGCTTCGTT
>NW_022909013.1:0-841 GCF_012274545.1 Fukomys damarensis | reverse complement strand
CCAGGCAAGGTCCTTTGGAAACCAATAGTTTGATTTTGAGGCCACTTGATCCACGCATGAGCACCATTTTCACTCAGGAGTAAATTATACCTGCTTACATACACAGCTGCATTCTTTTAAAAACTGAGTGATCTTTCAGTTCATTGCTGCAAATCAATATTTAAATGCTGTCCTATATAGTAGCCTCCATAACAAAACAATTGGGACACTGCTCACAATCTCAACATTTCCCTATTTTTTTCAGTTGCAATAATAGGATTTAACATGTAATAAATTATATGTTAGCCTGTAATAACAAGTAATAGTTAAGAGTTTTAGGTAATAGACTGATTATATAAAGGTTAATTTTTGTGATATATAAAATATTTTAAAGAAATTTAGAGTTTTTTTCATGCATCATAGATAAAATGATCTACTAGAAAACTTAGCACTAAGTTCACTAAGTTAATTGAATTGAGTATTAGTACATAAGATATGGCTGGAAAACTGTGCATTGCAATTCAAAATTTCAGTTAAAAATTTTATCTCTGTTGTTTAAAATCGCTTCTCTGCCTTTTGGCTAAGATTAAGTGTAAAGTGTGCAAATGAGCATTTTCTCATAATATATTAGTTTTACATCTTTTTAATTATTACACAATTGCCAATGTGTTGACAGTGCTATCAGGCTTTTCAACTGTGATGTAACCAGTTATCACCATGTGATTTAAATTCTAAGGCAATGATTTTATTTTCTTCCTTATCTTTTTGTTTTACTAGAATTTTTTTGATACAACTATGCCCTCTTTAAGCTCCTTGGTTCCTATGCACAGAGGAGAATCTACTTTCTAGGACACAATCTACA
>NW_022909012.1:0-270 GCF_012274545.1 Fukomys damarensis | reverse complement strand
AAAATGGGTAAGAAGGACTTATATCTCTAGACTGAGATCAAACTTTTTATATAATCTTGGGACTCAAGCCCCCATTTCATCTTTTTAATATTATAAAATTGAAAGTTTTAATTGTCTTTCTCAAGTCTACTTAGGGGTTTTGTATGGACTGCTATCTATAGTTGAATTTTCTGGGGAGATATGTTAGTAAAAGCAGATCACCGTAGAAGAGAGAGTCCTGTTTCATATATTTAATATACTATCATTTATGAAATATCATCTCCTGACACA
>NW_022909011.1:0-209 GCF_012274545.1 Fukomys damarensis | reverse complement strand
ACTGAGAAAGAAATTAAGAAAACAATTCCTTTCACAATAGCATCCAAAAAAAAAGTGAAATATCTAGGAATCAATCTAATGAAAGAAGCTAAAGGCCTTTACACTGAAAGCTACAGCACTCGGAAAAAATAGATTGAAAAGGATATAAGAAAATGGAAAGACATCCCCTGCTCCTGGATAGGAAGAAGCAACATAGTTAAAATGACCAT
>NW_022909010.1:0-2283 GCF_012274545.1 Fukomys damarensis | reverse complement strand
TTTTTTTTTTTTTTTTTTTTTTTTTTTTGCTGTCATTGCCCAATCTTTGCCCCCACCCCCGTGTCACTTACTGTTCGGTTTGTCTACAACAGTTTCAGGCCAGTGAATTAAGCCTAATTTTATTTCAGGTGAGTCTCAGCTACTCCCCCTATTGTTCTGAACCAGCAGTTCTCAAACTTCAGTGGGTATCAGAATCCCCTGGAGCGCTGGTTAAAAAAACGGAGATGGATCACTCACCCCATCACAAATTTACAGATTTGGAGGTATTTGATGTTGCTGGAGAATTTGCATTTCTACCAAGTACTCGAGTGATGCTGACGCTGCTGTGAGAGACAACACTTGGAGAGCAACTGCTCCAAATCCAAGTCTGGGCCCAGCTCAGCAACACCTTGTGGTCTCCAGGCAACTTGGCCATCTCATAAGGTCTCCTTCAAAGCTACGTTCTATAGCAGTACTGTCCAACAGACATGTAACTGCATCCACAAGTATAACTTAAGGAGTTCTAGGAGTCACGTTAAATAAATTCAACAAAAAGTGATGAAAGTGATTTTAATACTGCATTTTATTTATTCAAATATACTATCAATATGCAATTAGTTATTAACATATTTGACACTGCTTTTCACACGTACAGCATATTTCAAATCAGACTAGTCACATTTTATTTGCTCAGTAGCCATACCTGGCTAAATGACTTATATAACCTAGTTTTAAAGAAAGCCTTGACATCCATCTCTCTCCTTAGAAAAAAATTTAACTTCACACTTCAATTATTCTGCAATTAAGGAATTTAAAATAAGTTTACCAAGTGTTGGAAAGTTATTCATTTCAAGTAAAACAGATTTGAGTGCTATTTTGAAAAAGATCTACCTACAGTTCCACTTTGCCATTTAAAACAAACTTATTTCTAACTTGAACAAATGCTGTCAGTAAATCTGTAACACAAGAGAAAACTCAGGTATCATATTTGGGGTGACAAATGAGATCCCTTTAACTTTCTAAGCACTGAAAAACCGAAAAAGAGTGACACGCCGGATTCGTCTTCTTTCTTCATCCATTTCTTTCTAGTCTTCTGAAGCACTGATAAAAATGAGAGAAAATTACCAATTATGCAACGTTTACTGCTTTCTCTACCCTAGAAAACAGCCTCTATGTATGTACGCTGCTTTTGTGATGCATCTCAACAAGTAGAGCAAACAACCCACCTCCCTGTTGCACCTCAAACCCTTGGACATCAGTGTAGTCATGCAACCAGTGACCTCAATCTCACGATCACGCCAACCTCATCTCCATCCTGCCTAATGCCAGAAGTCCTTGGGGTGGTCTCTCTGTGTTGTGTGTTTGTTTAACTGGAAAGCCCATTCTGGCACTTAAATACATCTCTCTAGCTTTAAAAGTCTGTGCGGCTTGCACAAAATAATACTATTCCCTTGCCCTCCCAGTGGGTTCTATACCTACTATATGAAACCAAATGAAAAATAAATAAATATCCTCAAGGACAAAATAAACTTAATACCATTCCGTGACAAAGAGTCGGAGTCTATTTCCTTCTGACTGACATAAAATGCAAAACTATACAACAAAACAAATATTTAGGTATTAACTATTAAATATGGTCCTACTTGAAGTTGCGAACCTTTCGCTAATTGCCATATCCTAAAAGACACTAGCTCCTGGTTAGTACAGGAAACTGCATTTCTATGGCTAAGTAATGAAATGAAGGCCCAAATAGTGCCTGGCCCACGCACTGTAGCAACTGCTTCTGGCAACAGTTTTCTAAACAGATAGTGGTCTCAGGTACTAGGTCTGATGTATTTATCACCCATTAGCAGTCTTACAGCTAGAGGACAAACGACCTCATAAGGACAGATGAAAAGTCATGAAGTATTATTTCAAAATGCTGTATTTTATATTACTACTTACATGAATTTACCGGTAACATTCTCAGTAGGTAAAACTGTATTTTTAATTAACATTCTCTTAGTTTACCACAACATTTTCTTAAAGCTGTCATAGGTAAACACTGGGAATTTTGAGTGATATTTAAATCTATAGACAGATACCTGGGTTTTCCCGGGCTGCCACCTGCTGGGTCTGGGTCCTTTTCAGGTTCTTCTTGAGTTTCGGTTTCCTTTTCACTTTTTTCCTCAGCTTTTTTCTCTTTCTCGCTTCCGACGTCTTCATCATCATCTTTCCGGTTTTCAAACCGAGTTTGACTTGCTGCATAAGTGAAAAATAATACAGAAGACTTTTGGAGCAGAAGTTCATGTTAAAAAAAAAAAA
>NW_022909009.1:0-985 GCF_012274545.1 Fukomys damarensis | reverse complement strand
CAAGACCTGTCATGTAAAGGTACAAGATCCCAATAATGAACATAATTGTACTGTATACCTTAAGTGTACCAATAAACTCAACAACAACAAAATATACATACATATATATATATATATATATTAGTTTTTAAAAGTAATTCATATCTATCAGAGAACATGTGAGAATTTCTTTAAAGTATAAAAAATGAAAAATATCTATAAAATTTCCCAAGGGGAAGTACTCTTAAAATTTTTACACATTTCCCTCAAATCATATTTCTGTGCATATTTTATTTACATATTTGAGGTCATAGTGTATATATATTTTATATCCTTTCTTTTTATTATTTTAATGATATCAAATACATTTTTTTAAATAAGAAGAATCTTTCTGTTTGTTCTCAGCTTCTATAGGAGTGATCTGCAATGCAATGTAGCATGTGCTATTGCAGGTTACTTGAGGGAATTTAATTGTATTTATTTTACAGTTACAAGAACCACTTTGCGGTGACTTTGTGGTTCTTTTTCTTCTAGTGACTTACTAGGTAGGTCATTGTGGACTCCAAAAAATTCTCCTTTGCATTCTTCCTTTTCTGGATCTCCACATTTTCCTGTTTTAAAATACTTTTTTGTAAGTCACTTCCCTTCTGCAGAGTTTATAGTAGGCTGCCTTTAGATTAGATGGTAACTCTGATTATCAGAGGCTCCTCTGTAAGATCAGTCTCCTTTCTTCCTCTCCTTCTTCTGTAACACCAACTGAAGGATTGCAAAGAATTTGAGTTCAGCCTGGGCTGTACAGTGAATTTAAGGACAGTCTGAATTACATAAGAAGATTTGTCTCAAGAAAACAACATGAAATAATTTATCTTGACCCTTTCCTCAAGGCCCTAGCAAACATTAGCAATCCTTTCTTTTATCCCTTAGGACAACTTTGCACCAGCATATTTGGCTCTTAATTTCATGTTATCTTTTTCATCTTTCTATAGCCATTTAACATGTGAAAGTC
>NW_022909008.1:0-502 GCF_012274545.1 Fukomys damarensis | reverse complement strand
GGTGGGACCACTTCAGCACAGTCCCTTCCATCATTTGGAAATTCTCTCCAATAGTCTCTGTGCGGCTCAGCTACCTGCCTACAAGAGGCGTAACCAGGGCGGCACTAAACTCAGCACAGGGGCTGTGGCCCCAGGCCCTCTCACCCCATTGGTTGAGTGCGTTGATGACATCATAAGGCCCTGGGGAGGCCTCCAGCATGGGTGGGGGTGGGGGATAGGTGGCATCCCAGGACAGCTGCGGGCAGCTGTTGGTCCTGCCTACCCACAGGGAGCTGGGACAGGAGGGGCTGGCAGGAAGGGTCCGGACAGTTCACAGTTTCTCACCAGTCCCCCTGATAGCTGTGTAGAGGGCGTGCATTCCATTCAAACAAAAACAGGACACGTTACCAATAAAAGTCACCCTAAGAGAAAAAGGCTAAACAGAGTTCCTGAAGGACAGGGAAAGGCTTCTACATAGACTTGATCTACAAGCGGGACTAAAGAGCAGCGATGAATACGGGCT
>NW_022909007.1:0-203 GCF_012274545.1 Fukomys damarensis | reverse complement strand
GACTGCTGCTGGCTCCCATATAGCAAGGCAAGGGCAGCCCTAGGAAGGATGTTCATGTTCTCCCGCCAAGACTTTTCAGGGCTGGAAGAGTCAGTGAAGAGAAGGACCCACAGGGTAGGGAATGTAAGAGCAGATTCCTATCTGAATATTCCAGGAGCAGAGCCGGGTGTCTCTAAAGGGAGTGAGCTCCTCAATCCGGCAGC
>NW_022909006.1:0-242 GCF_012274545.1 Fukomys damarensis | reverse complement strand
CTTATAGGTGGGGCTTTTCAGAGGTGAGTGGATGCAGGCCAGGGGTGGTGAACCTACGGCACCAGTGCCACAGCTGGCTGATTGTTATTATCGAATGTGCTAAAAGGTTCAACATCACAGATCTAGGAGGTGTGAATATGGATTAAGGATGCATGATAACTAAATTGGTTAAGCATGGCTCTGGGTGTAGATAAAGGGAAGTCCCACCGTGGGTGTGGGTGGCACCGATCAATAGACTTGTA
>NW_022909005.1:0-250 GCF_012274545.1 Fukomys damarensis | reverse complement strand
TGATTAGGAGGAAGGAGAAGAAAAATGAGGGATTAATAGGGCTGAAAACAATTAAAATATATCCTATGTATGTACCAGTATATCAAAACAAATCTCATTACTCTGTACCACTACTGTGCGCTAGTAAAGTTCAGAAGCATACAGACTTGACTCTTTATAAAAGAAGAATACTGGGATCTAATCACTTAGTTTAGCATCTGCTGTGTTGCTGCAAGTGTAAGGAAGGGGCATTAACATATTCAATTCTAGA
>NW_022909004.1:0-301 GCF_012274545.1 Fukomys damarensis | reverse complement strand
CAGGCCCTTCTGCCATGCTATTTCTGCTGAATTCTCTGAAAACCATGAAAAGTAAACCTCCCCTCTCCTCCTTTAAGTTCTGTGTATCAGATATTTTATTTCAGCAATGGGAAAGTGATGGTTAGCTCTGAGAACTGAAGTACTAAACAAATCCTAAAGCACATTTCCTTAAGGATTAGAGATTAATTAGAGATTAATTGGATTAATTAATTAATTGGATTGGAGATTAATATGCTCTTTTTTTGACTTTTTTTCTTTTTATTGAGTTTATTGGTACAATCTAGGTATACAATACAGTTAC
>NW_022909003.1:0-1302 GCF_012274545.1 Fukomys damarensis | reverse complement strand
GTTTTTCCCAGGAAACAGCTTCTTTCCCAGCTTTGCCCTTTGAAACCAAAGAAGTGTGTTTCCGGAATATGAAGTATTCCACAGAGAAAGTTGCTGAAACTCTGTGAGATTACCAGTTAAGTCCACATCTTAAATGGAGTACAACTGTATTCCCTTTTGTTTGTACATCTCTATTTGGAAGAGATTGAAACAGAGTTGTGATGCACTTGTACCAGAAAAGCCCTTAACACCTAAGAGAGTCCCTAACTGCTATGAGTGCACACAAACCTCCAGAAATCTGTATAATTGCAGAAAGGTTTAGTTTGAGGTTTGAACACAAATGCACTCGGCAGAGTGCTTCTGTGGTTTAACCTGCATTTTTAACTGGGAAACAGCTTCTCTTGCCACTTAGCCCTTTTAAAATAAAGCGGTTACTTTTTTGAATGTGAAGTACTGCACAGTGAAACGTGCTGGAAATCTGTGACTTTACCAGTGAAGTCCATATCTTTTATGGAGTACAAGTGTATTGCATTTTGTTTGTAGGTCTCTGCTTGGCAGAGCTTGAAACCCTGTTGTGAGGGGCTTCTACAAGAAAAGGTCTTATGGCCTAAGAGAGTGTGAAGCAGGTCTGAGTGTGCACATGCCTCCAGAACTCTGTAGAGTTGGAGATAGGTTCAGTTTGAGTTAGGAACACAAACATACTCTGCAGAGTGCTTCCGCAGTTTAAACTGCAGTTTTCCCTGGGAAACAGCTTCTTTCACTGCTTAGCCCTTTGAAACCAAACCGGGTAGTTTCCTGAATTTGAAGTACTCCACAGAGAAAGGTGCTGCAAAGCTGTGACTTTACCAGTGAAGTCCACATCTTATACGAAGTACAAGTGTATTCCTTTTTTTTTGTAGGTCTCTGCCTGGCACAGATTGAAACACTGTTGTGAGGGGCTTCCACCAGAAATGACCTTAAGTCATAAGAGGGTGCCTAGCAGCTCTGAGTGAACACAAGCCTGCAGAACTCTGTATATTGGTGATAGGTTCAGTTTGAGGTTAGAGCAGAAATGCACTCTGTATAGTGTTTCTGCTGTTTAAACTGTAGTTTTCCCCGGGAAACTGCTTCTTTCGCCACTTAGCCCTTGGAAACCAAAACCGGTAGTTTTCTGAATGCGAAATACTCCACAGAGAGAGGTGCTGCAACTCTGTGACTTTACTAGTGAAATCCACATCTTTTATGGAATACAACTGTATTTCTTTTTGTTTGTAAGTCTCCGCCTGGCAGAGATTGAAACACTGTTGTGAGGCGCTTGTACCAGAAAAGCCCTTAAGACCTAAG
>NW_022909002.1:0-220 GCF_012274545.1 Fukomys damarensis | reverse complement strand
TTTTTTTTAAATATTGGGGGTTTGTCCATTGCTTTCCTAGTTCGTCTAGATATTCAGCTGCAAAATGCAAATATATATAATTTGCAGGTTTCAGTTCAAGGACAAATGGATTTCTTCAAGACTTGATTGAAGGGAGGTGTTCAGATGTATTCTTTAATGGTAGAAGTCCCTTGCTTCCAGAGTACTGCTATTATTTTGATATATCCAAGTCAGTTTTGAG
>NW_022909001.1:0-226 GCF_012274545.1 Fukomys damarensis | reverse complement strand
ATTTCGGTCTTCTCCTAACTAGGTTATACCCTCATTGGCTGCCCATCTCTTTCTCCACCCTGGTCTACAGTCTTTTTCTGATAACTTTGTGACTCTTTGTGGGCCAGGCTCTTTATCTGGCAGGCTAATTCTTTCCCCTTGTATAGTTTTATCCACAAGAAGTCTTCAGGTCATTTGGTGCCAACTGATGGTCTAAAGATTCGAGATTCTATGATCCTCCTTGCTA
>NW_022909000.1:0-345 GCF_012274545.1 Fukomys damarensis | reverse complement strand
ATTGTCTTAAAGGAGTATTTTACAAAATGATCTTACATTTAAAATGTAACAGCAATTTCAGAGAAAAGTGTTTTCCAGGACATACAAAGAGCCAACAATAGTATGCTTCAAGTGGTCCAATTACCTAGATTTCCTCTATTTTCCTTTTAGGTACCTTTGAAAAGAAACATTTGCTTACTCACAATATTGAAGGTTCTATTAAATCATCTGACACTTACACAAATATCATCATCAATTTACAGTGGACACACATGAGCTGTACTGGTAAGAATTTTAAATGATTATTTCTAATTACCAAAGGAGATAAGTAGTGGACAAATGCTCATATATTTTTCCAAAAAAAAA
>NW_022908999.1:0-240 GCF_012274545.1 Fukomys damarensis | reverse complement strand
AGTTTAAAAAATGAATATCTAAGAGTTCCAGAGGAATGAGGTAAAGCCAATATTCAAAACTTTTTAGAACTGATAAAAAGTTTTCGGCCCACAAAATTATAAAACTCAACAAACCCCAGCGGAATAAGAAATAAGAGATCTCGACAAGTCATACTGAAACTGTAGTCAGAAAGGACCGACAATTAAGATTAACTGGTTACAGTAGTTTCCCTTATCCATAGGGAATACACTCTAAGACCC
>NW_022908998.1:0-593 GCF_012274545.1 Fukomys damarensis | reverse complement strand
AAAATAACAGGTAGCAGGAAGATCGTTTCTTTAATTGGAAGGTGATCCAGAGATGGGACATCTGCATCTCTCAGATGACAGGTGACTTTTTGCCTTGGTCTCTCTGTCTCCTTTCCTCTGAGCTATGCTGAGCAGCCTCTGCTCACCTATAGCTTCGGCTCCTTCTGGGTCACACTGCTCAGGCCTTTAAACTCTTACTTCTTGGTAGTTCTAATCCTAACCTTCCGCTTTACAGCTGAGAGCTGTTTAATACCTATCACATTCCTCAAATGGAAAATGATAGAATTCCTGTGTGTCATCTGAGGAAATCTGTACTTAGGGCTGGGAACATAAGAGGTGCTCAATAAATAGCTGTGAATATTTTTTTAAAAGGGGGAAAGTAATGAAAAAAGATTCAAGATGTGTTGTAAACTTGCACTAACTCCCCACATGAATGTAATCATCATGTATTGCAAACAGGTACTAATGAAGGTTCTAAAAATAAAAAAAATAAATCATTAGTAAACATTTCTTAAAATATTTTATTAAAATCTGATAAAGTAAATCATGTTAATATAGATTTGTATCTCTAGATTCATTTCTTGGGTCAATTT
>NW_022908997.1:0-422 GCF_012274545.1 Fukomys damarensis | reverse complement strand
TAACTCCTTGCGTCTGTAAAATTTTCTGGATGGCGTGGGTAATAGAGTCCGTAGACGGACCTTATCCCATTCTTTCTGTTTTCTATAAACACGAGCAAGCGAGAGTAATCAACCTTCCTGATTGCCTTTACTTACCACTGCGTGGATCAGGTGCAGCCGCTCCTCTGACGGATTGCCGTCCCTCTTAACCTGTGTCCGCCGAAGGATTGCCGTCCCTCTTAACCTGAGGCGACCTGGGTCCATTTCACTTTGCCCACGAAAATCGCCGAGTCCAGGTCCCTGTTCGGGCGCCACCTGTCGCGAGCCGGATTGCCTTGGGCAACTCTGTCTGCGACTACAGGGGCCTGAACTGGCGACATGCGAGCAAAGAGGCACACACTTGATACACAAGGAGTTTACTTTAGTTCCTCATCTCCGGATCT
>NW_022908996.1:882-2781 GCF_012274545.1 Fukomys damarensis | reverse complement strand
GCCTGGAAGAGCCCCTGCGGCCAGCGCGGTCGCGTCCACCCAGGCGCAGATCCACAAGGGTACGCGGTGCGGCTCCTCTACTTCGTGTGGGTCCTGTCCGCCGCTGCGCTGTCCGGGGACCCCGAGTTTGCGCCTCCTATGGCTGCACTGCGCCCCGGGCCGTGCGCATGGAATCTGAGGTTGTGCAGCCCCCACGCCGGGGTCCATTAAACCCTCGAGCCTGTTCTCCGTCACAGGCAGATCACGGGAACGCGTGGTCCCGCGCTCCTTCCTCTGAGCTCCGCTGGGCAGGGCGCTGCATCTGTCCTAGGTCTGGTTTGAACCCGTCCCCTGCGAGGCTGTCCGTCCCCGGCTGTCGAGGAGGAGAGGGAGCCCGCCTGCTCCTCTGGGTGGTTTCGCTGGTTCTGAATCACCCGTGGGGTTTGGGGCAGCAGCATCGCGGGTGGGCGACGGTGCCCTCGTCACAGCCGCCAGGCGGCGCTGTGACCTGCTGTTTCCCCCTGACTGCCGAGCCCCCCAGGGGATGTCAGTTCTCTGCAGCCAGTGGGCAGCGTTGCTTTGAGCGTCCTGCGCCTGGGCAGCCAGGCAGAGCAGTGAGACGCCCGGATGTTCCTGAGGGCAGAGGAGGCCAGGCCCGGAAATGGGCGGTGGATGCCACTCGGGGGGGCGGGCGGGACGCCCAAGCGAGCAGAGCCCTGACCGCTCCTTCCTGGCTCCCTGGCCAGAGCAGGCCATGAGGAGGAGCCCTGGGGCCCTGCCCCTCCCTCCAGAGGGGTCTTTTACATCTCTCAGCCAAGGGCCACAGAGCCAAGGACTGGCACACACAGAGGTCACTGTCCTGCGTCCAGATCAGCGGCCTCCAGTTCCAGCGCCCACACAGCCCAGCTCTTCAGGTTGAGAGTGGCCACCTGGTCCTGGTTTCTCAGGCTCCATGTCCCCTTTAGGGCTGGCAGTGCCCAGGGCAGCTGCCATCTCCGTCCTAACCCTGCCAGGGACAGTGGGGAAGGACAGGGATGGGGAGGAGGACGGAGGAGAGCCACATGTGCAAGCTCAGGCCCCATGCACACGTAGGCACATGCACACTCTCATCTTGTTACAACACACAAGTGCAACAGCCGCCACCACCCACAAGTACAGTGTACACATCGAACACACACAGCTGCACGCCCACTCACATGCATGCACACTCATACACACGCCTGCAAACTTGTGCCCTGCCCCCCCAGCCACCATGCTCACTGACAGGGGAGGAGGGGCTCCCAGGGTCCTGGGCCTCGAGGGTAGCTGCGGAACATCCATCTTCCATGTGGTTACTTAGTTGGCCTGGAGGCTGAGGGAGCGGCCGGATGCTCTCTGGTGGCCCAGGTGGCCCAAGGCCATGGTGGGCGCACCACAAGTGTGGCTGGAGTGGATGAGTCCTGGAGATTCCTGCATAGGCAGACAGGGAAGTTGTTCAAAGGCCCAGGGCGCTGTTTGGGGCTGGGGCCTGGATGTGCAGGCCGGGAAGCCTCTTCCTTCGGGCACACAGAAAGCCCAGCAGCAGGGAGGAGCTGGTGCGCTGCCTGCCACAGGCGGAGACCAGAGCAAGTGTTCAGCTGGTCAGTGTGGTCAGACCTGTGCAGCCCCAGCTCTGCCGGCATGGGAGGCACTGGGCTCCCACAACACCTGCAAACTGGGCGGCCCGAAACAGAGCCTCTGCCTGTGCTGGTGCTGCTGGTACCTGCACTCCATGGGGGGCCCAGTCTCTGCCCCCAGCATCTCCTGTCCAGAGTCCCCTTTTCCTGGGGCCAGCATGGAAGCCTCAGCCACCTCTGGGGACAGTTTCCACATAAGTTCACGTCCACAGGTTGGGCATGAAATCCGGGGACCCTCTTCAAGCAGCACCCCGGCCCCCCTGCA
>NW_022908996.1:0-343 GCF_012274545.1 Fukomys damarensis | reverse complement strand
CGCAGCCGGGTCCCCTGGGGTCAGTGTCTGCACACAGCCCCGTCACAGGTCCTGAGCCGCTTTCCCTCCTCCCATGGTGGGGCGATCGCCCGCACCTGTCACTCCCCGCCCCCGGGCAGACGTCACGCCAGGCCCCGTCCCCCAGGCCAGCACCGAGGTCCCTCCCTGGGCGCCTCTCCCGCCGGCCCTTCACGCCTCATCTCCCCGCCATCTTCAGTCCTCTGTTCAAGTGCCGCCTTGGTGAGGCCGACCCGCACCGAGCCATCCACAGCACAAACACCCCCTTGTCCCCGCGGCCACGGCCGACCTGTTCCATTTGCTTTTCCCCTTAGCTCTGTGACCT
>NW_022908995.1:0-245 GCF_012274545.1 Fukomys damarensis | reverse complement strand
AGTGAGATATTCACAGAATAGAGTCCCTCAACTTAGAACACCAAGCAAGGCATGCTCTATAAATCACTGAATTAGCATGAGTGAGCCCAAGTGACAAAAAACAAACAAATAAACAAACAAAAAACCCCCAAACCAAGAGCATGGTGTGAAGGAAAACACCGTCAAACAGGGAGAGGCATAACGTGGCTGGGACCAGTGTGATCTGGTGGTGGTAGAAATGAGTCAGTGCAGCATCACCACAGTGG
>NW_022908994.1:0-205 GCF_012274545.1 Fukomys damarensis | reverse complement strand
GTTGCAGCACCTTTCTCTGTGGAGTTCTTCACATTGATGAAATTGACCGCTTTCGCTTTAAACGGCTAAGAGGCAAGAGAAGTTGTTTCGTGGGGAAAACGGCACTTTAAACCACAAAGGCCCTATGCAAAGTGCATTTGTCTTCTAACGTCAAACTGAACCTATTCCCAAGTATACAGAGTTCTGGAGGCTTGTGTGCACTCAG
>NW_022908993.1:0-1166 GCF_012274545.1 Fukomys damarensis | reverse complement strand
TGCTTTGTACATTTTCTTTTCCCCAAACTTTGCTAGCTTAATAAGGCAGCTGGGCTTCTTCTGAATACCTTTCCTGCCATGGACTGAATATTTTTACCTCTCCAAAATTTGTAGGTTGAAATTCGAATACCTTACATGATAGTGTTAAGAGATGGGGACTTTGGGAGGTGTTTTGATTGTGAGGGTGGAGCCCTTATGAGTGGGACCCATGCCCTTAGAAGAAAAGATGGAGAGAGCTTGCTTCCTGTCTCTGCCATGTAAGGACACAATGAGAAATTGATGATTTACAAAACAGATATCACATCTACCAGTGCTTAGATCTTGGACTTCCCAGGCTTTGGATCTGTGAGAAACAAATTTTTATTGTGTAACACCTAGTCTGGTATTCTTGTTATAGCAGTCTGAGTACACTAAGATTCTCCCTGGTCTACATCCTGGAAACTGCCTTTGGCAATAAGCTGGGAAGATGGTGGAACCTTTTACTTCTCTTAGGAAACAAAGTCTTGTACTGCCAGTTGTACAGTGTCTGAAAAAAGTGTTTCATAAATTACATCTGATTTCTATTTATGACTGGAAGGCATAATAGCAGTTAAGTCTTTTTGAGCAAAAGCAGAATCTTTTCAAAAGTGTTTTGTAACCAATATTTTTCTGTCCAGTGCCACTTTTTCCATTTTGCTTAAGAACTTCATGCCAGCAGCCTTTGATTACTTTCTGCAACACATTGATGAACATCTAGTAAGTGCCTGATAGTGTTAGGACAGTGAAGACACAAGGAATACGACACAGTTGTTACCCTTTAGGAGTTCATATAGTTCTGTGAGCAATTGAGACAAGTAATAATATAATATGAGCAATACTGGCTATATTCCTAAAAGACTAGGCTTATGTAGAGGAGAGAGTTATTAATTTGACCTAGAAATTTGAGGCAGGCTTCCCAGAGGAAGTATTTGAGCTGGGTTTTTAGGGATAAATAGAAAGTAGCTGAATACAGAAGATATCCCTACCTTAAAAGTGTTCTACATAAATAAAAGATAGAATTATATATGACTGCAATATTTTAAAAGAGTTCTTAAGCAGAATTATTATTTTTTGATGTACTGCTTGATTTTCTTTTCCTGGTCTAGATAACCATAGGTATGCAAGTTAAATTCTGACTTTAGCTCAAT
>NW_022908992.1:0-269 GCF_012274545.1 Fukomys damarensis | reverse complement strand
ACAACCCTGCCACGTAATGCCCAATCTGGTTAATAAGGTGAAGGAGAACACATCATGATGTTTTTGAAGGAAATTGCTGCAAATAGTTGAACAACAAGGGATGTTTAAATTTAAAAGATTAATTACAGTAAAAGAGTGACCATTAATTTTACTCAAAACATTCAAAATACTCACCCTTGCTTTGAGCTTGTTTATTCTAGCCTTCTTGGCAATGTGCCGTTACCGTAATTTTTTTTTTAATTTAAACATTTACCTGGCTTTTTTTTTTT
>NW_022908991.1:0-209 GCF_012274545.1 Fukomys damarensis | reverse complement strand
TGATTGTTGGTTTCAAGTTTGTTATAAAAGGTTTACATTTACAGTCAAGAAGAGTATTCATTCATTTAACCCTAATTCTACAAAAGATCTCTGTTAATTTTGATCTGCAAAAATTTTGACTAGTCATAACAAAAAGACTTTGTAGTTCAATTGGCCAAAACCACCTGAGTGCACTCGTTAAAATTGTCTTATATGTTTGTCTGTCTTAA
>NW_022908990.1:0-213 GCF_012274545.1 Fukomys damarensis | reverse complement strand
CCAAATTTTCAGCTGTTTGAATTGCTGCCGTGTCGTGCTCCCCTGTCCTTACCCTAACCCTAGGCAACCACCTGTTTCCTAGCTTCCCGGAGGGCGGTGCTTGACCTCCTCCACTGTGGCTGAGGCTAAGGTGAAATCTCATGCTGATATTCACTAGGAAAGCGGCACACCGATACCCAGGTGCAGAAACTGCGAGGCTGTCACTCACTGGAA
>NW_022908989.1:0-362 GCF_012274545.1 Fukomys damarensis | reverse complement strand
TGGTAGCACTATTAAAGTTTCCCAAAATTCAATTTATATATATATGTGTGTGTGTGTGTGTGTACACACACACATATATATATACACACACACACACACATATATATATTTATATTTATGTAAAAAGACTAATAATAGCAGTATGCTATGCATCGATAGCAGCAACAGCTTTTCCAGGTTCTGCAGTCATCTGAACAAAATTATAGACATTCAGCACATTCCATTAAAAAAAAAAAACAAAAAAAAACCAAAAGAAACAAAGAAAAGAATATTATCCAGAAAACAGCAAAGTTCTATTGCTCTTGTGGTACCTGACACCATTTTTTTTATTAGCATCTTAATCATCATCTGGAAAGAGAACA
>NW_022908988.1:0-221 GCF_012274545.1 Fukomys damarensis | reverse complement strand
AAGATCACATTCATGTTTTCATTCTTAGTTATACTTGAGTTCTACATTCACGGCCTTGAAAATAAATCAAAATCCTCACTTTATTATTGGTGCCTTTTGTCAAGGAACATCTTATCCATGTAAAACTATCACAGCTGCGCATCTGAGTGTACGCCTGGCACAGCTGAATGAGGCTCCATCACAGCTATTCACAGCCAACCCAATCACAGCTACAGACAAGT
>NW_022908987.1:0-394 GCF_012274545.1 Fukomys damarensis | reverse complement strand
GCAAGCTGAATTTCACTTTACCAAACTGAGCTAATTGCATCTCTTATCTCTTGAAATCATTTTCTGCCACCTCCTGGCTTCTCCTGCCAAAGTGCTGATTCTAGGCATTTACGTGGTCACTAAGCCTCTGTTCTGGGAAAACAGCCATTTGTTTGTCTCCAAGATCATTGATCATTTTTGCTTGTAATCTCCAATGTACTATTAAATTCACAGGTGAATTTCTTGTTTATCATATTTTATTTTGCACTTCTGGAATTTCCATTTAGTCCTTGTGCACATTTTCCATTTTCCTAATGGATTTTTCATCTGTTCATTCTACACTTGATTTAAGCCAAAAGCTGAGAAGTGATTTTCATCCTTCTTCTAATGTCTATCTTTTAAATTGCTGTATATA
>NW_022908986.1:0-200 GCF_012274545.1 Fukomys damarensis | reverse complement strand
TAATTTAGCTAAAGTTATTACCTGATGGCTGCTTGATTATATCTGTCTGATTTCTAAACTGTAACTTGTCAATACAGATACATCTTCAAAAAGTAGTCTTCTCAATGGCAAAGGAATATCAAAACACCAGATTCATGCATGAAAGCCAAAATCTTACCTCTTAACGTAAGCATTCCCTCATCTTACCATAAGAAATGTAC
>NW_022908985.1:0-225 GCF_012274545.1 Fukomys damarensis | reverse complement strand
AAATGGGTTTCATCCCCCGTTTTGAGTGTAGCTCCAGCTCTTTTTCATTTCTATTCTATTCTATTCTATTCTATCAAGTGTATTATAAGTTACCCATCAGTCATATTACGTAGTTTCTAGATGAAGGCTCTTGGAAGTGCTTCCCTTATGCACATTACTTATATACCAGTTTTCCCTCATCTGTGGTGAGTGCGTCCAAAAACTCCCACTGGATGTCTGATACCA
>NW_022908984.1:0-234 GCF_012274545.1 Fukomys damarensis | reverse complement strand
CAGCGAGTAGGGTGAGAGCTCGATGAAGGGGAGGGGAGAGGCTCCCCATTCCACTCCCTGCGTCGTATCGTGTACATTTCGCGGGGCGGTTGCCCCCGTTCATCTGACGTTCAGTGTTCGGATTGGCGTAGGAAGGTCAGTCCCTCCCCCCGCGGTCAGGCGGAGGGTGAAGGTTAGGATGAGGATCCCGGTGAGTGACAGCCTCGCAGTTTCTGCACCTGGGTATCGGTGAGC
>NW_022908983.1:0-669 GCF_012274545.1 Fukomys damarensis | reverse complement strand
CTGTTCATTTTGAACTAAACAAAGCAGATTTCTGTTACAGAGAGCAGAAGTCATTCTACATTTCTTAACATTTTGTAAGTTTTTAGATTATTTACAAAAGCTCTTTCCAATAATGATTAAGAAACTACCCAAGACTCAAATTTAGCACACTTTGTGATGAACCTCTTAGTTTGAGACACATGTGACATAGACATATTAGAAGCAAAGTGAATAACTAGCACTTGTAAACACTTACAAATGTAACATGCCCTCCTATTACATACAAAAACATTGCAAAATGTTTCAATATTTTTCTTTTGGAGGTTTTTATAATGGAGTCAATTTTAACATACCACCCAATTATAGAGGGCTGTGATAAAATATTCTACTTTTTAATCCAGAGTTTTACTCTGCCTCTGTCTGAGTAAGAGAGGCCTTTACAACAGGCAATAGTCTCAGTTCTGCTCCTCTGTGGTTGTGGCTAAGTAGCTGAATCAGTGCACCAATGGCAGAATTATCTCCCATCTATGGACTTTATATCGTTCATACTGAGGAATGAAGGCACCAGAAAAATCACTGGCTTCCTGTATGGGTAGTTCTGGAGAATGGACCAAAGCTCTATAAATGTTCATATGATAGTTTTTTGTTGTTGTTTTGTTTGTTTTGTGTGTGTGTGTGTGTGTGTGTGTG
>NW_022908982.1:0-207 GCF_012274545.1 Fukomys damarensis | reverse complement strand
CTACTTTCTTCCCTTCCAGTGACAAAATCCAATGCCTTCATGTAATTTTGTATCACCTCCTCCTGGTGTAGGCACAAGATGCCACGCAGTGTCTACTGTTATGATCCACAGGATTTTGTTTTGTAGTATTATTTGTAAGAGGGGATGTAAAACATAATTATATATAAACAAAAATTATTGCATTACATGTTAATTTTTTTCATTTAT
>NW_022908981.1:0-213 GCF_012274545.1 Fukomys damarensis | reverse complement strand
AGGCTCCTGTGATGTGAAGTGGTAAAGGGGCCCCAGCCTGGGCCACGGGGCATCATTGCAGCTGCAATAAATCTCACATGTTTAAACACCAAATAGTTTCTCTGGTGTGAATAAACGCTTATAGTACAGAATTTCGCTTAACGACAAAGCTGACAATGTGAAATAGGAAGAAATGGCTTAAGGTGTAGGAAAAGTGGGAATTGTGGGACAGAG
>NW_022908980.1:0-386 GCF_012274545.1 Fukomys damarensis | reverse complement strand
GCAGAGGTGGAGGAAGAAAGGGTGGCCTGAGGTGGCACCAAGCGTTTCTGTGAGGTAGTTACAGCACCAGTTCTGGTTTGGCAGAGTCAACGGAGGCCCTTCCTTGTCGCCAGTCTGCTGGGCCTGAAGGGAACTCTGCAGTGTCAGCTCTGCACGGGGACAGGGGTTGGGACCCACGAGGAGGAGCCCAAGCCCCCCTCCTTCCCCAAAGTACAACCAGAGCAGAGGTACCCGAACCCTGATCACCCCGCAGCTGCCCACTTCCCGGGCCCTCCCTAGGAAGATGGTGGCAGGTGACTTTCAGCCTTCTCAAAATTAATTCCAGATTTATTGAGGAGTTTAACTTTTTTAAATCTAGAGGAAATTGCATCTGAATAAAGTCACAC
>NW_022908979.1:0-433 GCF_012274545.1 Fukomys damarensis | reverse complement strand
ATTTTATATTATGAAAGAGCTAGAAAAAAGGTTTTGACTGTAACACAAAGAAATGATAAATGTTTAAGGTGAAGAATTTGCTAATTGCCTTGATCATTACATATTGCAAATGTGTGTGAAAATGTCACATTGTATCCCATAAATATGCACAATTTTATGTTCAATGAAAAAGATCACAAAAATATATGGCTTGCAAGGCAGAAAAGATGCTCTTGGGTTTAAAGTATAGCCAGTACTTTGCTGCCTGCCTAACATTTGCCATTTAGAGACTTCAGGTTTTTCATGGGTTTTTCTAACATTTTTTATTTTCCTACAGAGAAATTTCTAAAAGGCTAGGATGCCATCAGGCTTTATGCCGTCACCTATAATAGTTAAACTTATCCTAAAGACATGGTTGGCAGCATGAGACAAGGAGAGGGCAGAGGTTAAATGT
>NW_022908978.1:0-270 GCF_012274545.1 Fukomys damarensis | reverse complement strand
ATTGTCCAGCTGTGAATTCCGTGCACACAGTCATTATAATGTAAACAGCAAAAATTGATCTAATCATAATTTTGGTGGTATTATGTTGGAAATATGGCAGAGTGAGAAATATTTGTATATGTAATAGAAAGAGCCAATGCAGAAAACCATTTAACCAGCAGCAAGATGAGCTGTTTTTAGAGATAAGGAGACAACTATCAAATTAGATAAATGAATTTTTTAAATGATCAACTTTTAGTGGTAGGAAATATGAGAGGAAAAATTATGTGT
>NW_022908977.1:0-306 GCF_012274545.1 Fukomys damarensis | reverse complement strand
TTAGCTATAAATGTCTCTAATTTCTCATTCTTTATGGCTGAGTAGTACTCCATTTTATTTTTTCAAAGCCGACATTTGCTTTATCTAGTTTCCAGTTGATGGAAATGTTTTCACATTTTAGTTATTACAAATTATGCTGCTATGAACATGGGTGCACATATATCACTGTGGTGTGATTCTTTTAATTCTTTAGGGTAGATACCCAGCAAGGGAATAGCTGGGTCAAATGGGACTTCCAATCGTAGTTCTTTGAGGTATCTCCATGCTGATGTCCACAGCGTTTGCCCCAGTCTACATTCCTCCCAG
>NW_022908976.1:0-372 GCF_012274545.1 Fukomys damarensis | reverse complement strand
TCCCAATTTGAAACTATACTACAAAGCCACTGTGTTAAAAACAGCATGGTACTGGCAAGGAAACAGGCCTGAGGATCAGTGGAACAAACTGGAAGACACAAAAACAACTCCAGATGTACTCAGCTATGTCATTTTTGACAAAGAAGCTGACCATCCTCAGTGGAGGAAAGATAGCCTCTTTAATAAATGGTGTTGGAAAAACTGGATGTCAACCTGCCATAGCTTAAAACTGGACCCTTATCTTTCACCATGCACTAAATTAAAATCCAAGTGGATTAAAGATCTAAATATTAAAATAGAAATATTAAGCTTACTGGAAGGTAAGTTAGGCAGAACTCTGGAAGACATTGGTATAGGAAAAGACTTTATGAA
>NW_022908975.1:0-783 GCF_012274545.1 Fukomys damarensis | reverse complement strand
ATATATTTGCCACACATATATGATGTTGTAGGGGATGTATGATATATGCTTTTAAAATATTTTCAGATACTTGTACACATACATGAATATGATCTATTAAGAATCTTTCCATCTATTTATACTTTGATGCATACCATTGCAATAGTATATATAAATAGGTTAAGTCAAATAAATTTAGCAAACATTAAGAAATCGTTTGAACCAGACTATAGGTTATTACATGAGATGTTAAAATAAATAAATTTCATCTGATACACTTACATGGTATTTTTGCTGTATTCAGGAAGATAAATACAGAAAGAAATTGTTATGATTCTATGTAAAATGCAATAGCATAGTGTATGGAAGAAGTGTGAGAAAATCAATTATTTTTCGTTCCAGGGCTGAGGAAAGAATTCATAGGTTAGGAGACAACTGAAGTGGGCCTTAAAGGAGGAAGAGAAGCTCATTAGAGATGAAATAGTAGAAAGAGGCAGAAGTCAGTTCAAAGGCATGGCAGAAGACAATTTTGAAAGGAAAGATTATTTAAGTTTGTGAATGGCTTTTCCTGTCACCTTATGAAGTTTGGACTTTCTTCTATAGCAAATGGAGAGCAGTCAGGATTTTTAATTAGGAGGATAACCTGCATTTATCTGTGCTGTAAAAGGCTGTCATGAACAAAAGGCAGGGTAAGGAGAAACTGGGGAAAGGAAGATCGCATTGGAAGTCCTTACAGTTGTAAAAGAATTGGACTTGTGGAATCATTTACACTTTATGAAACATTCCTTTTGTAATTGCTTCTCA
>NW_022908974.1:0-240 GCF_012274545.1 Fukomys damarensis | reverse complement strand
TGCTAAATCCACAGAGACATGCACTTTCTACTACCTGGAAGCCTTATGCCATGAAACCAGCCTCTCCCACCCTCATTCCTAGAGAGACACTCTTCAAATTTACTAGGCCAGAGAGCACTGACCTCCCCAGTGATCCCTCCACCCTCATCCGTGAGGAAGACGGAAGGCCGCAAGGGGAGAGTGGGAGAGGAAGAGTCGGGATGAGGGGGCTGCTCTTTATAAGGGGAAGGGGCAGTAGCC
>NW_022908973.1:0-255 GCF_012274545.1 Fukomys damarensis | reverse complement strand
CACAGTGAGCGTGGCTATAATTGCTGAGTCATAGAACGCTGGTTCACAACAGATTCCCATTTTCATCCATGCCCACACCATGCTACGACTTCCTCCCCTCTGCAGGCTGCTTCCCTCTGTCATGGTCGCCGGGTCTGCCAGGACTCTGGAGTCGCAGGTGCCTCCTCCCATTCTCCTCTACTTCTCTTTCTTTCTTTTCCTTTCTGTGTCTCATTGTGCAGAGGGCTGGGCAGTGTTAGAAACCTGGGGACGGGG
>NW_022908972.1:0-563 GCF_012274545.1 Fukomys damarensis | reverse complement strand
TATGATATAGAATGCAAAACTATAAAACTGCTAGAAGATAACATACTTTGACTTTGTAGATACTAAAACAATAAAGCCACTATCAATCAAAGAATACCAAGAAAGTGAGGAATACAAGCCTGGAAGCAAGTATCTGTGAAAGAAATTAGAGTATTATCTAAAACAAACAAAGAACTCTTAAAACGCAAAACCAAAATAATAAATAACCAATGTAAAAATGGACCAAAGACCTTAATAGACACCTTACCAAATAAAACACACAGATGGCAAATATGCACATGAAAAGATGCTCCACAGCTAGTTGCGGTGGCCCATGCCTATAACCCCAGCACTAGGGAAGCTAAGGCAGAAGGATCATGACTGAAAACCCAGACTATGTCTCAAAAAACAAAACAAAACAAAACAAAAAAAGCAAATAAAGATGTTTCACATCGTATCTCAATAAAAGGAAACACAAATTAAAACAAGAAAATCAACAACACCAAATGCTGCTAATGGTGAGGAACAACACTAAAAAGAAATGACCTAGTTGGGTGTCATGGCACATGCCTGTAACCCCAGCA
>NW_022908971.1:0-205 GCF_012274545.1 Fukomys damarensis | reverse complement strand
TAAAGATGTATTCTACTCTCTCGGTTACCACATTTTCAGAAACTTGACATTCTATGAGCCCAAGATTCTTAATGTGCCTCGGTGAAGTCCCAAGACTAGAATTATTTCAATTAGTATGGAAAAACATTGGGAATTAAAACACAGAAAATAATAAATAAAAATTGATTTTAGCATGAATAATTACTCTGTCATTCTCAGGTTTGCT
>NW_022908970.1:0-201 GCF_012274545.1 Fukomys damarensis | reverse complement strand
ATGAACTAAAGACTTAAGAATAAATCCTGAAAGCATAAAACTTGAAGAAAACATAGGAGAAAAATCTCTATTTTCATAATCCACAATAAATAATCTGGCAAAACAAGCAAAAAATAATAAAATGTGACTGCATTGAGATAGAAATATTCTGTATAGTAAAGAAGCACTTCACAAACTGAAAATATTTAAATACCATAAATC
>NW_022908969.1:0-1119 GCF_012274545.1 Fukomys damarensis | reverse complement strand
AGAGATCGCTGAGTAATTAGTGATCCTGGACCTTTTTATATTCTTCCCTGTGTGGGGAAGAGAGTCATAGGGAAGAAGTGCATGCCCCTGCCCACTCAGAAGGTGATGCCAAGATCTTTTCTCAGATAATGCAGAGGAAGAATGCAAAGCCAGCATTCCCGGTCTCCCAGGTTTGTGGTAAGATGTCTAGGGGCAAAAATGCACATATAGTCTAGTGTCTGGTAACTGGGCACCCCCTTTTATGACACCAAGCCAAGGAGATCATCTCAGGGCCACTAGAAGTCCTCATAAGCTCTCCTGCTCCTCCAAGTGTTCTTTCAACTTATATTTCGCTCACTTTCTAAAGCAAAATTGCAATGGCTAAGCTAGAAGCAATGTGTTGTGGTGAAAAGTGTACTGGGCTTCACGTCAGAAGACTGGATTCTAGCCCTAGCTCTGCAACCACCTGAGTGTTTGACTTTGGGCAAGTACCTGGACTATTTGTGGTTGAATGTTCTTCCCTGTAAAATGTATGCGCTACACAGTCTTTCAGTCTCTTCCCACTCTGATTTATAGCCATTCACTTTCAGCCCCAAATCACCGAGGAATTGGACATTTGACAAAAGTAAATGTTTAAATTGACTGACGCATCCCTCTGAATTCCAGCATCTCTAAATTCGTAACTTTTAGTGAAAGTCTTTTTGCGAAAAGCATTCGTTCCCTATCTTCTTAAACAGGGATCAAGGAATATAATTTAATGGCTCTTGATGACTTGGACAAGCAGTGACCATGATGCATTACACTGGACAACATTAACACGTAGTCCTGAAGGACCTATCAAAGTAGCTGAGGCTCTACGTTTTGTTCGTTCGTTTGTTTGTTTCATTTTGTTTTTGAGACAGGGTCTCACCATGTAGCCCAAGCTGGCCTTGAACTTGCAATTGTCCTGCCTCCACCTCTTGTCTAGGTGGGATTATAGGCATGCACCACCACACCAGAATGGGCAAAGTTCTTGACTTCTTATGCTAAACAAGCTTAGACTGTTCCTGTCATCTCTCTGCTATCAACTGTTACTTCTCGGTGTCTGATCTGTAGCCCTAGTTTCATTTCACTTTTTTAGTTTGTTTTCTTTTCTCCCCC
>NW_022908968.1:0-219 GCF_012274545.1 Fukomys damarensis | reverse complement strand
GTCAGTGTAATGGCATTTCAGAGTTACCTATTGCTGCCTCGGTCAAACTGCCCCCTCCTGACTTAAGGAGATGTCCTTAAGTAAGTTTCCAGGACCCAACTTAGCCTCCATACCTTTCTCTGTGCACTCCCTGTGCTTGTACAGGTGCCCCCTGCATGTCCCAGCATCAGGGAAGGTTTTCCCTTACAGTAACTCTCTCACTAAATTTAGTTATCTGCT
>NW_022908967.1:0-250 GCF_012274545.1 Fukomys damarensis | reverse complement strand
CATACAATGGCACATGATAGACATTTCCATTCCCAAAGTTACAAACATGGGAATACCAAAGAAGGGAGGCAAAGTAAAACCAAAATCTATCAGGGCAAATGTTAAATACTACAATTCCACTTCCAGCTTCCCCAGCAATCTGTAGTGAGCTGTTGAGTGCCTCCAAGAGGCTTGGGGGGGCTCTATCCCTAAGCCACTGTGGGTGGTTGTAGCTCCCATGATCTTTCCTCTTTGTAGTTCTCCTCAGACA
>NW_022908966.1:0-285 GCF_012274545.1 Fukomys damarensis | reverse complement strand
ATTGAACTCAGGGCCTTGCGCTTTTGAGGCAGGTACAGCGCCACTGAACTAAAGCCGCAGCACTCAACGTTTTTTGTTTACATTTAAGTAGGATAATATTTATATTTTTCTAGTACTTGGAAAGAATGGATGTTTTTAATAAGCAGCTTGGCTTATTCTGCATTTGAAATCTAATAGATGTCAGACCTTTTTTATTCTCATTAGACATCTTAACACAAAACAAAGTAGGATTGTAAATACTTATGATTTATTTGTTTTCTTTGGTACAAATTTCTTTCTTTTATT
>NW_022908965.1:0-588 GCF_012274545.1 Fukomys damarensis | reverse complement strand
AGAGGAGAACCAGCTCACGGCAAATCAGGCACAGAGCATAGCAATCAAGAGAGGTGGGAGGGAATGTCAACCTTTCAGGCCATGTCCCCAGCAACCCACTAGGTTTCACCTCCTAACATTACATTAAATTAATTCATTGATGATCATCACACCCCTAGGACTTAATCACCTTCCCAAATCCCCACCTATGAGCATATAAGACTTTGGAGGCACATCTAGATATAAATCATAACAAGGGGGAAAATACTTAGAAGCTCCTTTGATAAAAACACATTAGGAAAATTTATGTTACCAGAGGTAGCTGCTGAAATTTTTTCAAGATTTTTAAAATTTGATTTATTGCAAGGATATCTTGTGGCTTTTCAAGTCCAAGAAAAACTATTCCCCAGCCCAAGGAAACCATTTAAAGACAGAGAATGTTCAAAATGAATATTACAATTGAAATTGAGAAAAACAGAAGAAAAAAGATCAAAGAAATGATAGAATAACATCAAATTAGTTCTCAGATGATGAGCTACTTACAGATAGAACCATGTTTACGTGCCTCTCTCTTCCACACACAATTTACTAATATTCCATACAGTATGC
>NW_022908964.1:0-302 GCF_012274545.1 Fukomys damarensis | reverse complement strand
TGTGAGTTTACCAGTGAAGTCCACTTCTTATGAGGAGTACAACTGTAGTCCTTTTTATTTCAAGGTCTCTGCCTGACAGAGATTGAAACACTGGTGTGAGGAACTTTTAGCAGAGAAGCCTTTCAGGCCTAAGGGAGTGCCTAGCAGCTCTGTGTGCACACAAACCTCCAGAACTCTGTGTACTTGGGGAGAGCTTCAGTTTGACGTTAGAACACCAACGCACTTTGCCCAGGGCTTCGGCCGTTTAAAGTGCAGTTTTCCCTGGGAAACAGCTTCTCTCGCCTCTTAGCCATTTAAAGCGA
>NW_022908963.1:0-301 GCF_012274545.1 Fukomys damarensis | reverse complement strand
TGTTATACAAATTTTTCTGGTGAAAAAGCAAGTGAACACATAAAACATAATTCATATTCTACTATGGCCTTGGCTTACTTTCAAAATATGCAGCCATGCATTGAGCAGATGCTGATCAACTCTGAGTGCCATGCTGGGGAGCTTACCTTGAGTTTCAGCTAAGAGATCTACATAAGATATCAAAGCCTAAAGAAACCTTTGTTGACTGGAAGTTTTACTATGAAAAAGTCTCTTCTGTATTTCCCCCAGATAATATACTTTTGTTTGTAGTTCACAAGATCAGAGTCATTGTGACCTAAGA
>NW_022908962.1:0-335 GCF_012274545.1 Fukomys damarensis | reverse complement strand
GTGGAGTTCTGTAAATAGAGAATAGCAGAAGGATGCCCTGCAGTTAGGTTCTAGTCTCCTGCTCGCTATAGGACTTGAGGCTGAAGAAAACATGCACTAAAGACAGAAGTAAGAGAGAAAGCGGGGACTGGGACGGCCAATTCTGGATCCCCAGCAAAAGGCCCAGTCAGTCCATCCACTGAGGTTTATTGTTCATCAGTTGGGGTAGAGGAGAGCTCTGTGCACAGATGTGAGGTTCATGCAGTTACTATGGACATTTTAGAGAGAAGAGACAAAGCATTTTCAAGTTAGAAGCAAGATAGACGAAATAAATGGTTGTGATCAGAACATCGCCC
>NW_022908961.1:0-537 GCF_012274545.1 Fukomys damarensis | reverse complement strand
TAGAAGACAGAATAAGTAGAACTCTTGAAGACACAGGTACAGACAAAGATTTCATGGAAAAAACCTCAATCACACAGGAAATATTACATACAATCAACAACTAGGATCACAGATATTAAAAGAACTTTTGCACAGCAAAAGAAATCACCAAGAGGGCCAGGTATGTAGCTCAGTGGTGCCACATCTGCTTGGCAAGCACAAAGTCCTGAGTTCAATCCCTAGTACTGCAAAAATAAAATAAAATAAATCACAGAGTGGAGAGACAACCTACAGAATGAGAAAAAGAAATTTAGCAGCTATTCCTCAGATAAAGGACTAAAATCTAGACTACAAGAACTCAAAGGCACAGCTAAGCTATTTGATGTTTAACAAAGGCAGCAAACACACACACACACACACACACACACACACACACACTGGAGGAAAGATAATCCCTTTAACAAAGGTTGGAAATGTTGCTGGGAAAATTGACAGTAGGCAGAACATTAACTCTTACACCCATATCTCTCACCACGTACTAAACTAAAATCAAACTAA
>NW_022908960.1:0-228 GCF_012274545.1 Fukomys damarensis | reverse complement strand
GACAAATTGGAAAGATATGCTTGAGTTAGTACTTTTAGGTTTGGGGCAAAATAGTGAGTTCTACGAATTGTTCCAGTGGTCTGGAATAGAGTGCTATAAAAATTGGTGGTTAAGATTATGTTGATTTTTGATGTCCCTGAAAATCTTGAAATTACCTTAATTATCCTCATCTCAGTATCTTTAGCCTTGAAGAGGAAGAATTACTATTTTAAAAGAGCATTCCTTAAA
>NW_022908959.1:0-763 GCF_012274545.1 Fukomys damarensis | reverse complement strand
GAATAAATCTTTCTTCTTTAACTTATTTTTCTCGGGTATTTTGTCACAGGGATGGAAAACTACTGCAGTATGTAAATTGAGCTTACTATTTTTAAAATGCACACATCAGGTATGACTAAAAATACGATGACTGTGTAAATGTTTAAAATTTATTAGAGTGAAAGCCATATTTCCATGAACACCCTTCAGAACATATCCCCTCCCTTTGAGCACAATTATCCTGTCCTTCTTGTGAAGGACTGCACTTTGTGAAGCAGTTCTGGAAGTCTTCTCATGTGGTGTCTTTAATGGTGTTGTCCCTGCTGCCCGTGTCCTGAATCCATTCAAAACATCACCTTTGCATGATCATTTGACTTTGGGGAAGAGCCAGAAGTTGTACAGTGCTGGATCTGGTGAAAATGTAGATGAGGACTCACCATTTTTTTTACTGTGATTTTTTTTTAATGGAAGCATTCACTGTTTCTTTCTTAACCTCTTGTACATGAACAATGCTCACTGCCGCCCAAGTCTCCCTACAGCATTGTTGCCTGCCTGAGCTGAGAGTTGCCTTTATTATCATGACTGATAATAACCACCACAATTTCCTTTCACTTTGAAACGTTAAACTTTTTCTTGTGCTCTAGTTTTTTGGCAAGAGCCAAAGAATCTATATTCTTTTCCCATGTCTCCTGTTGGATTAGATTTGTTTTTTTTGTTGTTGTTTTTTTTTTAGAGGAACCTAGGCCTCCTATTACAAGTTCTGGCAAATGAGGACAATGAAACA
>NW_022908958.1:4843-5506 GCF_012274545.1 Fukomys damarensis | reverse complement strand
AATTGAACACACTGAGTTTATAGAAAGCACGTTTTCAACATTATTGGCAAATAGCTCCCCAAAGTGTTTACATCAATAGATAAAAGCTCAACAATTTATGGGAATTTCCATAGTGCATTCATTTGTTTATTTGATAAAAATGTATTGCACACTCAGGTGACAGTCACATCTAGAAATAAAGTACAGCAGTAAGCCAAGTATGTATAACTTTCTGCCTAATATGAGTAACAGATAATAAAGAAATAGAAGTAGAGAAATAAATGCATAATATCTCACATGGGAGAAGTATTATAGATAAAAATAAAGCAATAGAAATAGTTCTAGGGTAACAAATACAATTTTAAGTATAGAGATCAAGAAAAACTGCATTAAATGTTGATATTTGAGAAAAGAACTGAAGTAAGGGGAAAAGCCATTCAGTCTCGGTAGTACTTGATATTACTATACTTTTTTTTGTTTATTTGTTTTTTTGGTATCAGGGATGGAACTCAGGTCCTTGCACTTGCAGGTGGTGGCACCACTGAGCTAAACCCAGCCCACCATACTTTTTAATTTGTGTTAAATGAATGGAGTTGAAAATACTTCTTGAGATTTTAATTTTTTTCTGAATATAAAGCACATCTTCATATGGCAGTTTTCCAATTGTTTCTTCTATTGTAAATT
>NW_022908958.1:0-1203 GCF_012274545.1 Fukomys damarensis | reverse complement strand
GAATGTGCCACCATGCCTGGCTGTGTGGCTATTTTGAAAACAAACCACATACTTACATATTAACAAATTAGCTCCCTCCTCCTTTATTAATAGCCTTTCCCCCATGCTCAGTATCTACTGAGTTTCTCTTCCACTTCAATATGAATGTAAAAGTCATTGCTCAAAGTTCAGGAATTTACATATATACAACAGAACATTATGGGGATCTTCAACAAAGATTTGGGGATCAAGGCAATTTTTTTCCTTTAGATCATGACTAATCAAATATAGTCGGGGTCAAAATAGAATGGAAGTTCTTTTCTCCTGTACTTAAGAAGTATGCAGTGAAAACCATTCTCAACCAGATAAAGCTTTGCAAAGTGTTTTATCAGTTTCCATAATTAAAAGATTTCCTGCTAACTGTTCAGGGAGTTTTCTATGGAGTCAGTTTTGCTGTCAGCTCTTCCTATCTCTTCTTTTGAAAAGTCTAATTAAAGTGGGGAGCTTTTTTTTTCCTGTTCAATCGTTTTTGCCATTTTGGACATAGATATGAAAATAACTAATTAAATGACAGTACTGGCTTTTTACATTCTCTTCCCGTAAGAACTTATGCAGGGAAGGAGATGTGTTTTCCTAGTTTTATTTTTGTGGAGTTGGTTTCTAATTTTCTCACTTTTTCAGTATTAAATACATTTAAAGTAAATGAATACAAAATGGACTTCTTCCCTGATAACTGTACTGATATTGCAATCAGCCCTTCAAAGTAATTGATGAGTAGAAATTGATGGAGAACTCTTTCAGCTCTCACATCCCCTTGTGAGCACTGTTTGATCACACATCTTTTAAAACTCTATTCACTGTAGCATTCAAACAGTTTGAATGAAACTCTCTAATTTCCCTATCTCCCTGACAGAATGGTTTTCATTTTTTGCTTACTTTATTTTTGCTTATTTTTTGCTCATTTATGTTCATAACTTATATTTAAGAACATAATTATATGCTATATCTAGTGTGCCTTTTTTTTTTGCTCCTTATTGCAATTATAAACTCTAGCCAGCAAGTGTCTTTTAAAAGGTGACACTGAGATAAAGAATACTACAGAAATATTTTGATTATTAGAATATAGGCAGCTGAAAGGTTAAAGCAATCCAAACAATTCAATGAGAACATTTTGGCCCTTGCTTCTTGCTATTTTGAGGATGTTATAATTATAGAGTAAAAGAC
>NW_022908957.1:0-240 GCF_012274545.1 Fukomys damarensis | reverse complement strand
GAATCAGTGTCACTGGGTGAAACAACAAGGGTCTGCTCGAGCCAGTGGTGAAAATGCTGCTTCCATACAAGAGGCCTGCCAGGCCCAGGGGAAAGGGGAAGCGACATCCCTGCAGCAGGGATGTCCCCAGAGCCTCGTCTCAGCACATCTGTGCGGCACCAGACCTGGGCAGGGACACTGATCCACATCACGTGAGCCCACCGGGGACAACACGAGGGCACCTCACCAGCACCCGCAGGC
>NW_022908956.1:0-591 GCF_012274545.1 Fukomys damarensis | reverse complement strand
TTTTTTTTTTTTTGCTGGCCTTCCAAGTGTTTTCTGAGTTGTTTAATGTGTCCACATATTTCTTTCAGTACTTTCTTGCCTGCTAGTACAACAAAAGTTCTAAATTCAGAGATTTCTTTCTCTGGCACAATCTCAGAATCAGTCCTTTCTCACTTTTCTCCAGTGAATGCTTTTCCCACTCTTTGTGTCTCTGACTGACAGGCCAGCCCCCTCCTGTGTGCACACCTTGCTATCAGTTATTACTCACATATTTTCCACATCCAGTGCTTTTTCGTTTCTTTACGTAGATCTGACTTTCCACCAGGCTTCATTTTCTACAGGTTGAAGATCTTCATGAATCATATCTTCTAGAGCAAATCCGATGGTGGCAAATTCTCTCATCATCTGTTCATCTTGGAATATTTTTAGTCTGCCTTCATTTTTGAAGGATATTTTTGCTAGATATATAATTCATGGGTGACAGCGCTTTTCTCTCTGCACTTTGTAGATGTCGCAGCATCATCTTCTGGCTTGCATCGTTGCTGGTGAAAAGTTGGAGGTAATTCTGTTTGCCTTGGTTTTCACATTAGATTACAAAGTGTTTAGAATATA
>NW_022908955.1:0-1428 GCF_012274545.1 Fukomys damarensis | reverse complement strand
ACCCCGTATTACAAGCGATACTCTATGATCAATGGGAGACCAAAATAACACTTCCACAAGAAAGCAAGCTCATGTCTGTGGCAGAATGATAGAAAGCTGGTTTTTGAGATGAAAGTTACTCTGTCATCCAGAGAGAATTTTGTCATTTTACTTTAATTCCTAGATATTTGCACTGTTTTAAAATAACTGAAGCAGGCACCTAGAACACTGTAATTAAAAACAAGATTCTTGTTTCCCTCTTAAAATGTAGTTAATGTATTCAAAGATGTTTATGAAACAGGAATAATAACATGGAAAGTGATGACTATTAGTGATTCCTTTTTGGGTCCTTCTAGATATCATCTTCTATTTAGAGCTGTACAAGGCGTCTCACATGGCAAGTCAAAAAGAATCAGCCAAAGTTCCAGTGGAAGCCCTTAGCCACTTCATAAGAAGCTAAGATTGAAGTCACAGTCAGCTATACAGTAGGTCTGGAGTGGTCCTAAAAGGGTGTAACAGACTTAGTCCCCAGCCCAGGGGCTATTTGGAGGTCAGGGCCTCGTGGGATCTGGTCCCTGGAGGTGTGTCCTCAGCTTCTCCTTTGCTCCGTGGCCAAGAGATGAGTGATTTTGCTTTCGCACCTTTTCTTGCCAGGATGTGCTGCCCCAGACCCATGGCAACAGGGCCACTGGCTCGAGAACTGAAGCCTCCAAAACTGTGAGCCAACAGAAACTTTTCTCTTTATAAGCTGATTTCCCAGATAGTTATCACAGTAATGGGAAGCTGATAACAATCCTAAACAAAAAACTAAAAGAACTAAAGCTATAAGATAGGTTTTGTTACACTAATGTCCAAAGAAGGAGTTGAATTTGATTATAACCCCAATTTCGAAAATGGCTTTCCATCAGTTAAAAACTTAAGGAAGTGAAATGCAAAAAAATTAATTAGTAAAGTAAGGAACCAAAAGGGCTTTATAAAAATGTATTAATTTCTTGTTTATAATTGCAGAATGAAAGAGACGCAGGCTATTGTCTTTCTTATTTGATAAATTTCACTTTTTCTAATTAAGAGAGGTTTTAAGAAACAAAAAGGACACTTTTCATGTGTAAGAAATGTACTGAAGTCACGTAAGAACAAAATGTCAATGTCAAAGGCTTTCCCTTTTCGGAACTAGAATTTAAGATTTCTGTCTCTAAAATTCATCCTTCCTGCTAGAAACATCACCCAGAGACAAGCCAGTATTGTCTTGGTGAAGCACATGTCCTTTATCTGTCCTTGTACAAGTTGGAAATAAAATGATTAGAGATAGTCTCAAAGAAGAAAAACAAACAATTATTACACTGCTACATTAAATTGAAAGTCTTCCTGAGTTATTGGACCAAATCAGGAACTAAATGTCATAGGCAGTGACAAGAGAGATCTCATTTTCTGGCTGTCATATTTTAGGGT
>NW_022908954.1:0-296 GCF_012274545.1 Fukomys damarensis | reverse complement strand
TAATATGAAGGGACGGCACGCTGATGAACTTATGAACCATCCCATTTCAGGTGGTTCGCCTCATGCTGATGTTCGTTTGAGCCCATGGCAGCATCAGTCAAACCCAAAAGGTCAGCAGGAGGCAACCATGAATGTCCTGTGGCTCATCTCTTGGCTGGCTGGATAGAGATTGTTGTGCTTCATGAAAAATGGTATGAGCGAGGGATCCTTGAGCTACTCAACCATGCTAGGGATTTTGAGGGAGGCAGGGAGGGTGAAGGAAAACTGAGATATCAGGATCCCTTGGCTCTCCTGGA
>NW_022908953.1:0-364 GCF_012274545.1 Fukomys damarensis | reverse complement strand
GGGAGCTTAGGAATCAGGTGGTGGCTTAGGGTTAGGGTTAGGGTTGGTGAGCGTGATGCGGAACGAAGTCGCCTACCGAGTAGTTTGCCTGTGCGAGAGAAGGTGAGGGAAGCAACTTTGAAGAAGGTGGGATGCACTGGGTATTTCCAAGGACCCGCGCATCGCACCGCCGTGGCCGTGCGTAGTGCCGGGCCAGCGAGTAGTTTGAGAGCTCGATGATGGGGACGGGACAGGCTCCCCACTCCACTCTCCGCGTCTTGTCGTCTACATTTCTGGGGGCGGGGGGCCCCCGTTCATGCGTCCAGCAGTGTTCGGAATGACGTAGGAAGGGAAGTCCCTCCCCCCGGGCTCAGGCTGAGGGTGA
>NW_022908952.1:0-376 GCF_012274545.1 Fukomys damarensis | reverse complement strand
GACATTTATCGAGTGACTCTCAATACACAGCTTTTGTGTCTTTCTGAGCAGTTTCCTGTCACCCGAGTCAACTTAGTAGCAATTAACAGATCATTTCACATATTCATACAACTAACAAAACAGTAAAAAAGCTTGACTGTACAATGAGCTGGGATTTCTGTCCTTTTTTTTTTTAAACTGTGAGGTGCCACACATCCCAGAGAAAGTATTTGTTAAATGAATGGGTACATGTATATTCTTATCGTTTCATACAGTTCTGTTTTATCTTCAGTGACCTTGCCTACTTTTAAATATGTCTGTCTATACTCCTTGGTACTTCCCCAGTGTGTTGCTAGTTCAGAGCTAAAATTGTTTTTGAGCTTCATTCATATAACAT
>NW_022908951.1:0-213 GCF_012274545.1 Fukomys damarensis | reverse complement strand
ATACAACCCTGGTTTATAGTCTATGGACTTTGATTTTCAAATAAGGCAACATTCACCTCAAAACTTTTACCACTGGAACTGAATCACACATTTTGGTGATAAAATAAAAATCAGAGCAAGGACAATTATGTAATGTTCACAATCTCAGGTACAATTATTTTTTCCAAACTACATCCATAAGATGAATAACAGCCTTTTTGAGGTTTGTAGGTT
>NW_022908950.1:0-223 GCF_012274545.1 Fukomys damarensis | reverse complement strand
CAACGTAAAATAACCCTAAAAGTTAAAAGCAACAGAAAGTGTGCTGAGCTATTGTAAAGAATTGTTATAGACAACTCTTGTCCTTCGATTGAAAGGAAAACATACAAAGAAATGTTTTACATCTTTCTGGTTTGGTTTGGCCCAGGCTATCAGACCTATTTATGGCCCAGGAAGCCAACACCCCAAAATAATTGATCCCTAGTTCTTCCCTCAATCTTGACTT
>NW_022908949.1:0-267 GCF_012274545.1 Fukomys damarensis | reverse complement strand
ATAGACTATCAAGAGACTAAGTGATTTGCTCAGATGAAAAGTAATCCATTTTAATGAAATATTGATGTTTCACCAGTCAATCAAAAATGTAACATTGAAAATAAAGAACAGTGGTTTAATCATATTGAATAAAACAAAACAAAAATCTAGTTCCTTGTGGTGGAATAACATAAACATTCTCTGTGTCTTTACCACTCCAACATACAATATTATTTTTGTTTACTCCAATGGGTACTTGGTTTGTCATTACTGTCCAATTAGAAATAA
>NW_022908948.1:0-233 GCF_012274545.1 Fukomys damarensis | reverse complement strand
TGAGGAAGACGAAGATCCTCGTGCTGGATGAGGCCACGGCAGCTGTAGACCTGGAAACAGACGACCTCATCCAGTCCGCCATCAGGACGCAGTTCGAGGACTGCACGGTCCTCACCATTGCCCACCGACTCAACACCATCATGGACTACACAAGGTGAAGCCATAGCTAAGAGGCCGCTCTGCGCACTGCCCCATCCATCCCTCTGTCCGTCCATCCATCCAGTCCTTATGCC
>NW_022908947.1:0-428 GCF_012274545.1 Fukomys damarensis | reverse complement strand
AACTGAGAAATTTCATTAAAAGCAAACCAATACTCCAAACAATTCTAATCAATATCCTAGAAAAAGACACTGAAGGTCACAACTCCATGAGGCCAAACAGAGCAAATCCACCAGACAAGGCAAAAAATTAAAGGGAGACAGGGAAAAAATAAGAGTCAAAAACAGGAAAATAACATGATGATGATAAGTCAATATATATCAGTTATAACCATCAACGTTAATGGCCTCAATTCACCAATCAAAAGAAATAGGCAGAATGAATTAAGAAGCATAATCCTACAATATGCTGTATACAAGAAACACACCTACTTCAAAAAGAAATCAGACTAAAATTAAGGATGGAAAAAAGTTTTTCATGTGACAGTAGTCCAAAAAAAGCAGGAGTAGCTATCTTATTTTCAGACAAAATAAATTTGAAACCAAAATAA
>NW_022908946.1:0-201 GCF_012274545.1 Fukomys damarensis | reverse complement strand
ATATGCTAAATGATTAGTCAAGTGTGGGTCATTGTTTACTCCTTTGAAGATTGATTATGAGATTTTTTTTTTTTAGTAGTTCTTGTATGATTCAAAGAACTCAAGGAATAAAAAGTGGTAGGATGTTTGGAGAGAAAACTCAAATAACCCCATCAATAAAACCAGAGATTCTTGCAGATAATTGAAAATTGAGTTAAACTG
>NW_022908945.1:0-230 GCF_012274545.1 Fukomys damarensis | reverse complement strand
GTCCTAGAAGTTCTCTCTCTCTCTCTCTCCTTTCCCACTTTCTTTTCTCCTCTTTTCGGACACAGGATCTCACTGTGTAGTCCAGGCCAGCCTTGAACTCATGATCCTCCTGCCTCAGCCTCCCAATTACGCTCTGGCTCCCTTGCTGGAAACACCATGCCTGGCTTCTTCTTTTTCTTTAAATCGCAATTCATGATGTTAAAAAAAAACTGCGGACTGTAGAGCTGGGG
>NW_022908944.1:0-759 GCF_012274545.1 Fukomys damarensis | reverse complement strand
CAACTCCTGCTCAATGTGTTTCAGCCTCACATGGACAGAGAGAAAGACTTAGAATGACAAATTTTATAATTAAGAGGCAGGAGCCCTACAGACATTTCCCACACAATCTTTAACAAATAAATCACTTGCTCTTATTGATTCTCTTTTATGTGCTAAGTTCAAATCTTCATTTGGCATTCCAGGTGCAGTAATATACTTAATCTTTGGAATTTTCTTTGAAATCGGTGTTACTGTTTTATTTTACACATGATGAGATGGAATTTTAGAGAGACAAAGTAATCAGTGAAGTGTATCTGTGAGGTTATAGAAAACTCCATAGAGAGCATTCTAAAGTACAGTTTAGAGTGTACCTTTGTTCAGTACTGAGAAGTGGACAACATACAGATAGTAATAGGTCTATAGATAGTCACAATTAATAAAAATAGTTACTAAGTACAAATAGCTACAAATCAAAGATAGTCTCTATGTACAAACAGTGCTTATAGCTATTCTTTAGACTTTGCTAGCAAAAGCTGTTTTCAACCCCAAAAGGAAGCAACATTTTTAACTGCTTTGGCATAAAGCAGTGAATCACTTTTTTAAAATGGCAGATAGCCTAGATCATAGTCAAGTCTTGGTGCTATACTGAAGTTGAACTGGAGGTGAGTCAGGATGTACAGCAGCTGGCCTAGAAAGAATGTATGAAATGAAGTTATTTTGTAGTATATCATCATTGTTACCTCTTCATGTAAAAACATACCTGAAATTGTAGGGAAAAAA
>NW_022908943.1:0-208 GCF_012274545.1 Fukomys damarensis | reverse complement strand
CTGTGGGAAAGTTTTCCTTGAGGGGGAGAATACGGAAATCCACATAAGAAATATTCAAGATATGCAGCAGAAAGAAAATTTATCAGTGGTCAATTTCTGACCCCATTGCTCCTTTAGCTTTGAGACTTTGGTCTAGCTGCTGACTTTCTTTGAGCTGTTTTCTTCCCTATGAAATGGATCTCCTAGCACGAAATGAAAATGCGCAGTA
>NW_022908942.1:0-215 GCF_012274545.1 Fukomys damarensis | reverse complement strand
ACTAGTATGTATCTACTAGTCCCAGCAAGCTTTTTAAAATGAAACATTCTGCCCGAAATTGCTAGTGTAGCTGGTTTTTTGACAGAGCTCTTTAGTTACTGGAGATTTCTTGTTGATGTTAATCAAAACATGAATCCAAGTACAAAAAAATGTATCTATCTAGATATCTATCTAGATAGATAGATAGATTTTTAATTACCCAGCATACTCCAGGA
>NW_022908941.1:0-266 GCF_012274545.1 Fukomys damarensis | reverse complement strand
GAGCTCCGACTGCGCTCTACACTCCTAGGACAGCCCCCCACCCCCACATGTCTCTGCCCCCAGGAGCACACCTCACTGGGCCCTTCCTCTCCTCCATCTCCTTTGCCCGCATCTGCCCGGGAGAAAGGAAGGAGTCCCCACACCGAATTAGTCGTATTGTCAAGACCCCTTGGGGCTGTCTACAGGTGTCCCGGGCGTCGTGTCGTGCTCTTGCTCTTGTACGTGATGAATAAAGGCTTTCCCCGAGTCCCTGCCTGTGCAGTTGC
>NW_022908940.1:0-200 GCF_012274545.1 Fukomys damarensis | reverse complement strand
TTCTCTATATATTCATTTACCTTTTAACTAAGACTTTGTGTAATCTCTTAATTCCAATTTTCTTTCTAGTCTCTAAAACAATTTTTTATTATCCTACATTTTCCTGACAGTATGAAACAAGCATGATATTTAGTTTGCTTTCACCACACTCTTTTTTTATACTATGATTTTAAAATACAAAATAGGAAACCATAACAGTT
>NW_022908939.1:0-4062 GCF_012274545.1 Fukomys damarensis | reverse complement strand
TTTTTTTTTTTTTTTTTTTTTTTTCTTGGTACTGGGGATCGAAGTCAAATCCTTGTGCATGCGAGGTAGGCGCTAAAACCACTGAGCTAAATCTCCCGCCCTAAATTCTTGTATAGATTAAATTTTACTAGTATATTCTTGCCATACAAGCAAGATTTCAACACAGTTGTAACTAGTCCCACTCAGGCCTCCCAAACTCCTTACAGTAAATTTTATCTGCCAGCTCCTTGGGAATATGGAGAAAGCAAGATGGTCATTTTCTGTGTCTTCCTTATTTATCCTTGAATCAGTTCCGCAAGGCTAGATTGTACTTTCAGTGCTTGAAGTAATGGTATTTTTGTACTTTGAAAACTCCTAGAACCATTCTAGAAACAGGGTGTTCTAAAGGCTTAATTCATGTCCTATCTTTTTGAACCCTCTTCTTTTATAAATTATCACATAGCAACTCACATGATTTCAACTTTGTAAAACAATTTCAAATTCATTTCATGTCTAGATTTTACTGCGCTACTTCCCTCTCATCTCAGTATTTATAGACTGGTTGAAATTAAACTGTTTTGAAATAAGAAGTAGATAAAATATATTTTTAAAGTGTTCATAGACGAACTCTGGAATAAAGTTTGTAAGCAGGCAATTTTTTAAGGGAAAACATATAACCTCAGGTACAAAAATATTGCATGCATTAGTACTTACAAATCTGCCTACTCCAATATTAACCAAAGCATGCAAGATAACTTTACTGAATGTAAACTTACACAGTGCATGACTGAGTCTCACAGGTTAGTTTATTTTTCCTTGCTTCTGAACAAGGAAGAATTTTCATGAACTCCATGTTCAGTTTTGCTACTGGCTTTTGTTATCTTATTCTTGAGATTGTTTTCATGCTATCACACTGAATTTGACAGATATTCACACTTCTGATTTGTGCAGTGTTGCAGATAGTGCCAAACTAGTCCTATAAAGACTGTAGGTATAGATATCCAGATGCTTCTTATAAAAAATAACTGAGTCACAATTCAATCCAAACTGAAACATACCTACTAAATTAAATCATGGTCATTGTCTCAGAATACAAATTTGGGTTCTAAATTCTTAATAATTCATTTTACAATTTTCCTAAGATCTAGGAATACCTTTCTAAAAAACTAGTTTCCTACCAGACACATGGAAATCACCATAAGGCAAATTTAATTGGCCTAAGTTTTCATAAACGTTACCTAGGGATGACACAAGGTCTCATGGGCTATGTACGTCATCATAGCATCGCTCTGATACGGTTCTGTCTGTATGGCAGGTGAGCTACCTGGGTCCTTGTCCCTTGAGAAACTAGATTTAATCAATATGATGAAAGACTGAAATTTGGAAGTGATAAAATTATTTCACAGTATCAGTTCTGAAATTGTCTTACTGACTTTTCTGTAACCCTTATTCTATGTGGAGACCAGAAATGAAGAGAACAAAGCTCAATGAAACACTGGGGTATGTTGGTAATGGCTTCATTAGCCCACTTCCTACACCCCTGTATCACCCACACACACACACACACACACACTGTAAGCTCAGATATCAAACTCTGCAACACATCCAAGGTCTTTGTATGGAAGCATAAAACAGTTAAGTGGAGAAAAAAATAGAAGCATGAGGCCTAACAACCTCTCCTGCAGCATTTGACCTTGCACAATTTCTACTACCTGCAACCACTGCAGAAACACCAAAATAACACTCTACAAGCAAGTGCTCCGGTCTAAGAACAGTTTTCTCAGGAACAGCTCTAGAGAAGACTAACTTGTGGTTTTGCAGACTGTGATTCAGTGGGATGCTTTAAAAAAAAAAAAAAAAAAAAACTTCAGTGAAAACAATAGAAAGATAAAAAGAGGCCAATGAAACCACTCTTTGCTCAAAAATAAAAAGCATGTTATTTTTGGTGTTGGCTTTTCTTTGAATTTCTTGCAGAGAGAACACAATATGACACACAAAAAAAGCCTAAGGGATATACACTCTCAACTAGGTAATTTGAGCATCTGACATTTTCAATGAGACCCGTTTTATTTTTGTGTGTCTATCATGAAAGGATTGCGCCGTGTGAGAAATGTGTTCATCATGACTAATGAACGAAAACGCAGCAAAGTGAAATTTTTACCAATTTCCTTTAGTTTCTCTCATGTATCATCAGATCCAAACTCTCAATTTTCATTTCTCAAATTTGTTTACCTCTGTTGAAAAGAACCTGATTAATCTAGTAAACTTTTTTACAAAATGAGCATTTATTAACTATTTAGAAAAGACATTTCTATATATTTTGTATATCTATGAATATTGCATATCTGATCTAAAAATATTACTTTCACACAAATTTCTGTGACTTTCCTCTCTCATCGTGCTCAATAATGTGTCATATCTTAAGATTTTGTTTTCAAGCTGAACTAAGTAACAAAAAACTTAAATGCTTTGTTTCTAAATTAATATCAACTGAAATTAACTGATCTATAGTAAATTAATGGCAAAGGGAGATTTAAAAGTTATTGGCATACTATGCTATACTGTATCTGTGATTTAGTGAAATAACATGTATCATAGCACAAGTCTATCGGTTACTATAGCTTCATCTTAGTCTTTCCCTGCATTGCTTTTTGAAATAAAATTACTACTATAAAATAATCTCATCAAACTGGATGTGTTTAATTTACTCAGATGGCTTAAAATTTGCTAATTACCAAGATTAAGGTAGTATTTTTATACTATTATTGGAAGCATGCCTTCCCTTTTACAACATTATTAAATTATATTTATATTTGTGCAGTTTTAAACTATGTTCTCAGATAAACTTTGTCTGTGGCTTCAAAATCTTTTTGGGTATCTTTCAAAATGGGATTTGAGGATTTGAACGGCTTCAAATCAAATAGAAAACAATTTTTACTACTGGTTAAAAGGCTCTTTTGTTGAATATCATTGCATATGATTTTGCATGAATTATCTGGAAATCAGGAATGCATTTTTAGATACATAAAAAATAACACGTTCCTTTCTGAATTTTTTAATACTAAAATATTATTTAACCTGAAATGCAATTTGTGATCTTTTTAGAATAAAACTATTAAAATTTATTTCACTTCAGGGTCTTTCTTGGGGGAGAGCAGTCATTCAATAAATATTTGAGCATGGACTACTTGAGAAGGCATTAATCAAGGTGTGGGACACAGTGATAAATGAAATCAGTTTGAAAAAGAGACTGCAAACCCTTCAGACGAGAATGCATTGCGCTACAAAACGGAAACGGTTAAGTGAAGCTTTCTGAGAGTCAGTGGGGGGCTCCTTTATAAGTGATCAGAAAAGATTCTATGAGTGACATTTTGGCTGAGATCTGAACAAGAATCCAGGCAAATGGAGTTGGAGAAAACACTCCTGGCAGAGCCACGAGCTACCTCGAAATGCCAAGGCGGGAAGGAGCTCAGGGTGTGGTGGAGAAAAAAGGAGGCTGCGCGGTAAGGGCTGCGAGCAGGGAGACCTGGGCAGGTGTACGGTAGGGTGGGGGATGTAAGGAGCCGTCCCAGAGCCAGGTAAAGGGCATAGTCGCCCTGGAACAGAGGAGTGATGGCATTCAGGCCGAGGTTTCTGTTTCCAAACGTGCAAGTCAGGTTAGCGATGGAGAGAACATTAACAGTCTCTGATGAGAACAGCTAGTGGGAGGGACTGGAGCATCGCCCTCTTCTTACTCTTCACCGCGTCCTTTTTGATCTCGGCCTGCACCTAACGCTGGTGGCACTTCATTTTTCCCTCTATAAAGTCAAGCTGTGCATTGTTCCTTCCTGGCTCGACGCTGTTATTTAGGTATAAACCTATCTAGTAGTGAATTGAGGCCTTTCCTCAAGCGAACTCAAACTCCATGATAACTCAAAAATTATGATTCCTTCCTTCACTTTTAAAATATGAATTATAATGTGAAATAGGAAGAAAAGGTGCAAAGGGGAAGGGGAAGTAGGAGGGGTAAGGAGAAAGAAGGATGGGAATGGAATTAACATGAGAAAAAGAAAAAATGGAAACAGTCTTTGTAGATAGGGAGGG
>NW_022908938.1:0-2228 GCF_012274545.1 Fukomys damarensis | reverse complement strand
TGAATGTAACTGTACTGTATCCCTAAAATGTACCAATAAACTCAATTAAAGCTCAAAAAAAAATTTTACCCATAGAAAAACTGCTTTCAAAATTAGGGTCCATCCACTCAAACCATGCTGCTGTTTTACCAACTACATTCATGTAATATTCTAAATCCTTTGCTGTCATTTCAACAATGTCCATAGCCATGTCACCAAAAGTAGATTTCATCTCAAGAAACCACTTCATTTAGTCTGTATGAAGTGTTTATTTCTTCCATAAGAAGCAACTACTCATCTGATGGAATTTTATGGTGAGATGGCAGTAATTCAGTCACATCTTCAGACTCCACTTGTATTTCTGGTCCTCTTGCTGTTCCTACCACCTCTGAAGTTACTTCTTCAATGCCATGCTATAAACCTCCAGGTTGTTCACAAGGGGTGGAATCCAATTCTCCTAAACCCCTGTTGATGTTGATGCTTGACCTCCTCCCATGACTCATGAATGTTCTTGGAGGTGACTACAATGTAAATCTTTTCCAGAAACTTTTCATTTTGCTTCTCCCGGGTCAGTCGGAGAAATCGCTGTGATAGCTATCACTTTTACAAAGTGTATATCTTAAAGAAGAAGACTTGAAAGTCAAAATTACTCCTTGATCCATGGGCTACAGAGTGGACATTGTGTTAGCAGATGTGAAAACAACATTAATCTCACCGTACATCTCCACCAAAACCATGGGGTGGCCAGGGGCATTGTCAATGAGCAGTAGTACTTTGAAAGGAATCCTTTTTTCAGAGCAAAGCTCAATATTGAGCTTAAAATATTTAGTGAGCCATGATATAAACAGATTGCTGTTATCTGGGCTTTATGGTTCCAGAGTACATTTTTTTATATGATTGTTAAAGGCCCTAGGATTTCCAGAATGGTAAGTGCACATTAGCTTCAACTTAAAATCATAATCTACATTAGCCCCTTACAAGAGTCTTTTGAAATTTTGAAACCAGGCAATAACTTCTCTCTAGCTAGGAAAAGTCCAAAATGTCAACTTCTTTCTCTATAAGGCTGTTTTGACTCCTTTGACCATCTTTTGTTTAATGTATCCACCTTCATCAATGATCATAGCTATGTCTTCTGCATAACTTGCTGTAGCTACTCCAGCAGCTCTTGCCGCCCTAACCTCATGAACCACCCTCTACGAGCTTCACACTTTTGTTTTGCCACTTCCTCACCTCTCTAAGCCTTTGTGGAACTGAAGAGAATTAGGACTTTGCTCTGAATTAGACTTTCATTTAAGGACACTTGGCTGCTTTAACCTTCCATCCAAAGCACTAAAACTTTCTCCATATGAGCAATGATGTTGTTTTACTTTCTTACTTGTACATTCACTGGAGTAGCTCTTTTAGTTTCCTTCAAAAACTTTCCCTTTACATTCACAGTGTGGCTCACTATTTGGTACATGGAGCCTAACTTTAAGTCAGTCTCAGCTTTAGATATGTATTCCTCACTAAGCGTAATCATTTCTAGCTTTTGACTTAAGGTAAAAGATATGGGACTCTTCCTTTCACTTGAACACTTAGAGGTCTTTGTGGAGATATTACTTGGTCTGAAATATTGTGTCTCTGGGAATGTGGAGGCCCAAGAACAGAGAGGAAAGCAAGGCAATAGCCAGTTAGTTGACAGATAGTGCACACACATTATTTATCAACAAAGTTTACCATCTTATGTGAGCTGGGTTCTTGATGCTATAAAGTAGTTGCAATAATAACAAAATTTACTGGTCCAGGGTTCCCGATCCACCGCAGGAAGGAGAGCCACACCTGCTCCTGACCCAGCCGCCATTGCTCAAGTGCTGGGAGGTAGCCTGGGCCCTGATCCACCACAGGAAGGAGAGCCACATGCCCATAAGCCCCACACACACACTCTCAGACCTCCAGACTATGCCAGTCTTTGGACCCACTCTGCAGAGGCACAGGTGGTCATCAAGGGTATTTTTCTGAGCTCCCAACTTTGAACATCTTTAAAGAAAAGGCATGGGAAACCTGTAGTAGAATGTTGTGGAGTTCAACCATTCAGAAGGATGGGGAACTCAATCTGGGCCTTGCAGCATGAGGTCAGTCAGCATCATGGGGTTCAGCCATCAGGTAAATGAGACCAGGGGACTTGCATCCTTGCTCTGTGTGAGTCGTTAAATGGTAAATACACTATATTGAAATTTTGTTCACTGCAAACATGTTCTGGACTGCTTCTT
>NW_022908937.1:0-379 GCF_012274545.1 Fukomys damarensis | reverse complement strand
AAAATGTTCATATACTATTACTTGCTTAATATGTAAACTTAAAATTCAAAGTATTTTCATGTTTTTTCTCAAATTCTTACTGTACAAAACAATTTATGATAAATGTTTTCTGATAACTTCCCCATTTCTTTATTATGCAACAACAGTATGTGATCATCATGAATTGAGGGAAGGAACCAGTCATGAAAGCTTTACATTTTAGCAGAAGAAAAAGAATGTAATCTCAATGTCCCCCCATTGGGGGCCTTTTTTAAACTCTATTAAGCAGTTGTATTTTTGAGCCCAACAAGTCACATACGGGGAGCAAGTCTTTCCGATTGAGTCCAGTTTATATCCAATGTTTATGAACTGAATCCTTTCAGATCAAATATCCTTAATA
>NW_022908936.1:0-897 GCF_012274545.1 Fukomys damarensis | reverse complement strand
TGTTTGTTTGTTTGTTTATTTTTTGGTACCAAGGATGGAACTCAGGACCTTGGGCTTGCAAGGCAGGTGGCAGCAGCCCCACTGAGCTAAATCCCTGGCCAAGATAATGGTGTTTTGTTTTGTTTTGTTTGTACCAAGGATTGAACTGGGGACCTTGCGCTTGCAAGGCAGGTAGCAGAACCACTAAGCTAAATTCCCCAACCCAAGATAATGATTTTTTAATCCATCAATGTTCAATGAAGGATGATCATGCTAGACGAATGCAAATAAATACCCATATATGGTGAAATTTAGAAGTCTCAGTTTTAGGGTTACAAGGACTAGACAGTAAAACAGAAAAGATTTATCTAATTTTTTTAAGTGGGAAAGAAGCATCTAGGAGACATGCCACTACTCCATTCACACTAATCAACCAGCTTAATCATTAGCAAGGAGAATGTGAAATCTAGCAGCGAGGAAGGGGAAAAGGACAGTTGACATCAAACATTAGTAACAAGCAAAAAAGAGAAAAACAAATACAGAGTCCACCAAAAGATGTATACACACTGTAGCTGATTGCCATACTAGCAAATGACTGGAAGCAAATGGCCACCACTCTGAGCTCCTCTTATAGCTGTAGAGGCCGACAGTAACTTGTATGAATCTGAGAATGTCTCAGTAAATTTAATATTAAAATATTTATACCAGTTTTTCTTTTCCTGATGTATGTATATGTTTTTGATGGACTCTACAAACTGGCTATCTCAAAACTTTATATAAAAAATCTCTTAATTATCTTAAGTGGGAAAATGAATAAAGTAGCAAATATAGTGATATTTCCACTATTAGTTTCTTTAAAATGTGATTTCTTGCAATCATGCTGTCACAGTTACAGTGAAATTCAGAATGGATTAAAGG
>NW_022908935.1:0-356 GCF_012274545.1 Fukomys damarensis | reverse complement strand
TGAATGAATCTACTTTCTCATTCGTTATGGCTGAGTAGTATTCCATTTTATAGAAAAACCACACCTTTTTTATCCAGTTTCCAACTGATGGGCAGATGGGCTGTTTCCAAGATTTAGCTACTACAAACTGTGCCGCTATAAACATGGGTGTGCATATATCACTGTGGAATGATTCTTTTACTTCTTTTGGAAAGATACTCAACAGAGGGTTGGCTGGGCCATCCTACTTCTTTGAGGTATCTCCATATTGACTTCCATAGTGGTTGCACCAGTCTGCACTCCCACCAACAATGAAGAAGGGTTCCTTTCTCCCCACCATGGTGCCAACATTTGTTGTTGTGTGATTTCTTGATAGC
>NW_022908934.1:0-203 GCF_012274545.1 Fukomys damarensis | reverse complement strand
GAAATTCTACCTCACTAAGTGAAGATATTCTTCAGAAGACATTTTTGGCTGGTGCCCTGGTATATTGGGTTTTCAGCATTTCTCAGATACTTTCTTTACCCATTAATCAAAATCACGGTAGGAACGTGTCCTCCCTCACGGAGTATTTCTGCATTAGGAAAACTTTTCACTTACAATAAAATGAAAGGTGATTCTTAGAGCAA
>NW_022908933.1:0-779 GCF_012274545.1 Fukomys damarensis | reverse complement strand
GCAGCAGTGGATTCTCACATGTTACACCCTCATCATACTGAAACTTCTCCTCTCTTTGTCCCCTACCTCGGACTCTGGCAGTGGCTGCACCTTTTTGGACTCAGAAATCTCTTTGACTCGATGTAGAGTGTGGAAAGGAGTTGCTGATTTCATTTCCTCGCATTAACAATTAGATGTGTAATAAAAAGCATTGTATTTTTTTTAAAAGTATAATTGAAAAAAAGAGACACTTTTTGTAACTGATACTACAGAAATAAATGGCCAAAATAGACTACTATGAACTATATTGCAACAAGTAGAAAACCCTGAAGAAACAAAAATATTTTAATCATATGACCAACTGAGAAAGAACCATAAATAAATATAAATCTTGAGCATATCAATAATGTGTAAGTATACTGAATCAGAAATCAAAAGACAAGCCCAAGATAATATGGAGTTCCAGGTGGATTCTACTACTTGTTAAAATAAACTAATTCCAGTCCCTTTCAAACTCTTACAAAAATTTGAAGATAAGGGGATACTTTCGAATGTATTTTCTGAGGCTATAATTACATTAATAATAAGGCTATATAAAGACACTGAAGAGAAATAAAACTATAGGCCAACATTCCTGGTGACTCAGATAAAATTTTCCTCAACAAAATACTATTAAAACCACCAATTAGTAGTGTTTATTCTTCTAAATATATGAGAATAATAGCATTATATATCCTTTCACTGTAAAAACCCCAAAATAAGGCTAGAAGGAATATACCTCAGCATAACAAAGGTTATAT
>NW_022908932.1:0-294 GCF_012274545.1 Fukomys damarensis | reverse complement strand
AATTCTTAGATCAATCTGTGAAGACAGATAGTGTTTACTGTCCCTGTTGCAAAGCACAAGGAAGTTCAGTAACTTGCCCAAGGTCGCCGGGTGACAGCGCTGAGACTCATGCCAATAGGAGGTATCTATCACAATCTATGCCTTTTAGACTAGGTGCTGGAAAGAATTAAGCCCTAATGTCCTGAGCCATGCATCTTACATAAAGACTTCACCTACCTCCTGTCTATCCACAATTATGTTCTACTCTTAGGAGACCGGAGGAAGTAGTCACCAGATAACTTTCTATGGCTTGTG
>NW_022908931.1:0-255 GCF_012274545.1 Fukomys damarensis | reverse complement strand
CATCATTTTTCTGCCAACATTTAATACATAATGCTGGTTATCGTCTTTATTAGATTTCCTCTCTACTTTCTGCTACCTTTGCCCAACATGATGTATTTAGGTTTTGACTTTTCCTCCCCAATAACTGGCTTGATTTTAATCCTTGTTCATAGAGCTCATGCCTGTTATGGGGCTTTGGACAGAACAGTGTCGGTGCTGCATTTTGGGGTTGATTTTCACGCTTTCATGTAAAATTTCTCTGTTTTCTTTTTCAGT
>NW_022908930.1:0-218 GCF_012274545.1 Fukomys damarensis | reverse complement strand
TTTTCCATCTTATTGGTGTATAGGTCCTCAAAGTAGACATTGATGATTCTCTGGATTTCTACTGGGTTTGGTACAATTTCACCCTTTTCATTCCTAATTGCATGGATGAGGGTCTTTTCTTTCTCATTATTTGTAAGGTTGGCTGAGGCTTTGTTAATTCTGTTTATTCTTTTGCAAAACAAACTCCTTGCTTCATTGAGTTTTTTTGTATTGTTCTC
>NW_022908929.1:0-254 GCF_012274545.1 Fukomys damarensis | reverse complement strand
ATAGACTGAAAGTGAAAGGATGGAAAACAATTCTCCATGTGACAGGAGCCCAGAAAAAAACAGAGGTAGCAGTCTTATCTGCAGACAAAGTAAATTTCAAACCAAAACTGATTCTAGTGTTATTGATGTAGGATGGTACTGTATCATACTTCTATGAATGTAAAATATCTTGTACCTGCTTTATGATATGCAGTACGGACCGTGCTTTATCAGAGCTACATTTAATGATATTACTCTAGAATGTTCTCTTTCCA
>NW_022908928.1:0-352 GCF_012274545.1 Fukomys damarensis | reverse complement strand
TGTAGGTGGCATATTTTGTTATTTTAAATAAATCTATATTATATTTTATTTTGATCAGAAAGTAAGACTCAAGCTTTAAAAATTTGTGGATTATTTGAAGAAACATTACAAATAAGTCAAAGATTTTGACAAAGAAAGATTCAAATGCCTATGTGGGTGTCTACACTTATATCAACTACATAGCCTGTATGGATAATAAATGTTAAGCAAATAGAAATAAAGGTCCAAAATAATGCATGCAATGTGTTGGACCATGAGATGTAATAAGAATAATGAAATGCCATGTGACACAGCATGAGCTGCCTTCAGCTATGTATTGTCTTTATGAGATGAACACCAGTGACACAGGAGG
>NW_022908927.1:0-333 GCF_012274545.1 Fukomys damarensis | reverse complement strand
TTTCTAGCACTAGGCCTAAGCCTAAACCTAAAACTAACAGTAAAACTAACACTACACCTCAAATCTGTACTCAATACACAGGTACTAGGAAACCCACAGTATACCTCAGTCTCATAGAAGTGTTTGCCCTAACCTTCATTCACAAACTCAAATTATCAGTCACATGAATTCCATCCATACCATTTCATCAAGCCTAACATGATCCCTAACCCTAAGCACTATTCCCCAGTTCCAATACAGCTGTACTTGAAATGCCACACTATTGTTAATCCTCAGGCCAAACCTAATGCTGACACTATGAAACCCACACTCTAAAACCCAGTTACTGAAATT
>NW_022908926.1:5434-5815 GCF_012274545.1 Fukomys damarensis | reverse complement strand
ATGCTCTACCTTTAAAAGGGCTGCTGTCGCGCAACATCCTGCACACTGACGCGCAGACACCATCGTGCTTCTCACACAGTGAAGGAGTGGGATACACACGGCAACATCCCTACTGCAAGGAACACAGCAAGGAACACGCGGAAGCAGACAACTTCTACGGCTCCTGGCAGACCGAGCCCAGTCACCTGCAAAACACTGCGTGGAGGATACGAAGAAAGAGCAGAGCCTGGCCCCACCCCTCTGGGGTACCTCTGTCCTCTGGAAAAGCAGGGAATCAGGAAGAAACAGGTGAGTGCAAAGAAACAGACTAGTGCTATGGATAATTCAGTACATGTACCATTAAAGTTTTTTTACGTAAGATGTAAGCCACGATAAGGAAAA
>NW_022908926.1:0-2098 GCF_012274545.1 Fukomys damarensis | reverse complement strand
CCACATCTTTCACCCAGTGCCCTTTGTACCATGTTACATAATCATGGTTCATTATGAAAACAGAAAGTTGGCATTACTGTTGGCTAATCTAAACACATGACCCAAACTTGGACAGTTCTCCTGTTACTGTCCCTAGTGAGATCTGGTCTAGGATACAATGCAATCTCGGTCTGCTCTTGACTGTCATACCTCTAGGTCTTCTGTGATTTGTGACAGTGCTTCAATTTTTGCTTGAAGTTTTGGGAGGTCTTTTAAAAATACTGTAGTTTAAAGGGTATCAGTTATAGATCTCTCAAATTGGATTTAGTTGATGTTTCCCACGACTATGTCAACGGCATGCGTTTTGGGCGCCTTGCTGCATTGTTAGTCAGCTATTAATGATGACTGTAATCTTGATTACCTGGCCAAGGTGGGATCTTCGAGGGTTCTTCACTGTTTGTTAATAAGTACCTATTAAAGTACTTATTAAGGAAATAATTCTGCATTTATTCATTGCAATTCTATAAGAAAACACTTCCTATCCCTCCCATGTATTTACTTATTCCATTATTTAGTATAGACTCGTGGACATTTTTATGGGTGTATTCCAACAATGTTATGTTTTACTTTGCTTGAATTGCTTCATTTTTGGCCTCTGGAAGCTCCTTCATGTTGAGATTTGATTTGGATTTGGCTGTAGATTGTGGGGTGAGGGATGTTCTCAGAATCCAGGCGGAAATTGAAAGCCACTCAAATCAACAGCCATTTGTCAGGGACTGCTCCACACTAGCCCTTGAATTAATTTTAGAAGGGTAGAGAGAGTAATGCTCATGCCCACCCTCATGTATTTCTTGGCCAGGGTGACAGATCCATAGACAAGCTCAATCTTTTGCAGAGTAGACAAAACTGTTTCTGTGTTGGCCACAGATTAGAGAAAGGAGAGGTAGGTTTACTATGTGCAAATTCCTGCCTAAAACTCTCTCTCTGACATGATCTCAGTTTTCATTCATTCATTCATTCATTCACTAACTGGTATCTTTTTGTTTAATGTTTATTTTAGTAATCATTCACTGAAAATATTCACACCTACTATGTGCTGGATGGTATTGTAGGTGTTGGGGGGGGATATATCAGGGAACAAGACATAAGGTTCCTGGCTTCATGGAGCTATCAGAAGAAGCAAACAAAAAACAAAACAAAATTTTTAAAAATTTGGATGATGATAAGTCCTTCTGGTGCTCAGAGATGGCCTTCTGAAGAGCTGACATTTGAACAGCGCCCTGCAGCATGAGGAAGCAGCAATGAAAAGACCAAAGGTGGGGGCTCAGGGACTTTTCTAAGCTGAGCAGCTGTTGCAAAGACCCTGTGGCTAGAATGAATTTAGAGTGTTACAGGAGCCTGCTTCTAAGAATGGTATGAGCATGAGGCCTTAGAAAATTAGTGGGGTAACACTATAGAGAGTTCATAGGATCTTGAAAGCCTTATGGAAGGACCGTGAGATTTCAAGTTGTGGAATAGCACTATTCGGCTTCTATGTTCAAAAGATCATTTTAGTTGCTGTGTGGAGGCTGGAGGGTAAGGATTTGAGATCAAAAGTAGGGAGGTCAATTAGGAAGTATTGCAGTTGTTGGGGAAGAGGAGATGACAACTCAAACTGGAACTGTCAAGTTGTATTTGAATGTAGTTTCCGCAGAATATGCTGATGGATTAGACATGAAGAATGAAGGAAAAGAGTTGCTAAGGGTAGGGCCCAGGATAAGGCCTGGACCACAAGGGCTTGGAGAGAATTGAACTGGTAGCTGCTGATCCCAGATATAATCTGTAGGCTGTGGATAATTTCTCTGGATGTGTACTGTGTATCTTACCCTGTGATAGACTCTGGGAATGATACAGAGATAAAGTTTGAAGGACCCAGATCCATAAGGACTTACCTTCCCATCAAGTTCTCTCTAAGTGGGAGGGGAGAGAGGTTGCATCATTTGAGTGGTTTAACAGTGAGCTTGTAAAACCGTCTTACAAACTTTGTGGTATATTTTTAAAACATTTATGTTTAATATTTTTAATATATACACACCCACATCCCCCAATAACAACAATGTAGGTTCTGGACACATACTAA
>NW_022908925.1:0-253 GCF_012274545.1 Fukomys damarensis | reverse complement strand
ATCAAGTTGGTAAATATTTGAGTTCTTACTATTCAGCCCTATCTAGTATGGGGAATGACACACACATGAATGAAACAGAAAAAAAATATTCTCTTTTCTGAGCGCCCCAGAACTTACATTCTGGTGGAGGAGGCGCAGACAATAAACAAATAAGCAAAACCTGCTTTATGTCAAGGGTTCCAAGGATTAATTCAGCCAAGTGATACTATGGTAATTTTGCCAATTAGAAGAAGCACAGGTTTGTTAAAAGAAT
>NW_022908924.1:0-536 GCF_012274545.1 Fukomys damarensis | reverse complement strand
AACCAAAAAATGAAATACCTAGGAATCAATCTAACAAAGGAAGCAAAAGACCTCTACATTGAGAAATATAGCACTCTGAAAAAAGAGGTCATAGAGGATATAAGAAAATAGAAAGCCATCCCTTGCTCCTGTGTAGGAAGACTCAATACAGTGAAAATGGCAATACTTCTAAAACTGCTATACAAATTCAACACAATTCCTATTGAAATTCTAACAGAATATTTCACAGAGCTAGAGAAAACAAGCCAAAACTTCATTTGGAACCAGAAGAGACATAGAATAGCAAAATAAATTCAAGGCAAATGAGACATGGCAGGGAGTATCACAATTCCCAACTTGAAACTATACTAGAAGCCAATGTGTTAAAAATGGCACTGTACTGGCACAGAAACAGACCCGAAGGTCAGTGAAATGGATTAGAAGATGCAGAAACAACTCCAGACACACTCAGCCACCTCATCTTTGACAAAGCGAACCACCCTCACTGGAGGAAAGATAGCCTCTTTAATAAATGGTGTTGGAAAAACTGGATTTCA
>NW_022908923.1:0-228 GCF_012274545.1 Fukomys damarensis | reverse complement strand
GAATGCGTGAAGCCCTGGCTTCCAGGGCACCGCCAGACTCAGCTGCTGTGAAACCCTGAGCCAGTGTGGCTGCAGGGCGCTCTGCAGAAGTCACTTTCCATGTCATCCGCTGCATCTGTTCAGCAGTTTCATTCTTCTTTCTTCCGCAGAGAATTGTAAGTATACATGGAGTCGCCGAACCTGCTGAGACCTGGGGGGCCGGGGAAGCCGCAGCTCCCACTGTGCCAG
>NW_022908922.1:0-204 GCF_012274545.1 Fukomys damarensis | reverse complement strand
AGTCTTGTTTTGCATTTCACAAATCTTGTTTTATGGATTTAATTTTGCAGATTTGTACCAACTATCACATTATACCTTTAGCTATCTTGGCTGATCATTTTTTCCCTTGAATGAAAAGATGAAAATAAAGTGTTTGTAGATAGGGAGGGCAGGGGTAAGGGGAAAAAATGAGAACCAAGACTTGTCATGTAGAGGTATAAGATC
>NW_022908921.1:0-243 GCF_012274545.1 Fukomys damarensis | reverse complement strand
ACCGCTTTGGTTTCAAGGGGCTAAGTGGTGAAAGAAGCTGTTTCTCGGGGAAAACTACACTTTCAACCCCCGAAGCTCTCTGCACAGTGCATTTGTGTTGTAACTTCAAACTGAAACTATCCCAAAGAATACAGGATTCCGGAGGCTTGTGTGCACTCAAAGAAGCTAGGCACTCTCTTGCGACATAAGGATTTTATACTAAAGTGCCTCACAACAGTTTTTCAATCTCTGCCATGCAGAGAC
>NW_022908920.1:0-1271 GCF_012274545.1 Fukomys damarensis | reverse complement strand
TGAATGTAACTGTACTGTATCCCTAAAATGTACCAACAAACTCAATTAAAGCTGAAAAAAAATCTCAGCAAGATGTATCCTTATTGTATTGTCAGATAGCCAACAACACAAGAGAGAAAGAGAGAGGGAGGGGGAGAGAGAGAGAGAGAGAGGAAAGAGAAAAAAGAACACCAAAATTTTATCAGGGCCAGGCATTTAGCTCAGCGGTTTGGTGGCCTTCTTTGCAAGCACAAGGCAGCCCCGGTACAAAAAAAAAAAAAGAAATTAACAATCAGAGAAAAAAAATAAAGGTAAATCCACTAGAATTACAGTAGCATTGTCAACACAACCCTTAAATTGTGCATATGAAAGCCAGAAGAGCTTCGAGTAAAGTATTTCAACCACTAAGGGCAAACAACTTCCAACCCAGATTAACATATCCAAAAAAAGCTTCCCTTTAACACAGCAATAAGGGCCTCTCACAGACAAGATCAGATCAAGAGATATATGACTATGAAGCCAGATCTCCAGAAAATAGTCAAGAATATTCTAGGTGAAACCATGAAACCAATACAGTGAAAAAACCAAGATGAAATGAAAACACCGAGCAAGGTCAATGGTTCAAGAGTAGTCAAAATGATTTAAGTCTGTTTCCTCTCCACCATAGTTCTGTAGACAACTGTGGACTTCCCACCTCAGAGAAGAATCATCTCCTAAGTGGTCTGCTTTAACACAAGTATCCTTTGCATCTTTGGGTGTATGGAGGACACGCTCCTGACCGTGGTGGTCTATGATTGGTCTGTGGCCCTCTGTAACCCAATGAGTTTCCCAGCCATCATAACCATTGCCTTTGTGAAGTCACAGTCTTGATTTTTATTTTTGCTCATCTTTTTGGACTTTCATCTGCATACTTTTACCATGCTAAGATATGCCTACTTCAAGGATTGCTAGTTTCTTATGTACCCTGCCCTCATCCTTAATCTTCACTATCTGGATAACTTCCCCAGTTCCACAGTGAAAATTGATGGTACCATATTCTTTTGCCCCTCCATCTTATGGATTATTTTGTCATATTAAAATTGTTTCATCATCTAAAACTCATTAGCTGATAGAAAAATATCATACCTTTTCTACTTTTTAGTCCCATCTGTCAGTTCCTTGCGTATTTTGTTCAACAGGTTTCACGGTGCATATTGATTCAGCTTTCTTAAATTTTACCAGAAACCATGTGACAGCCGCAGTGACGTGTACCTTAGTCACTTCTGTGTCGAATCTCTTCACAGTCTGAGTAA
>NW_022908919.1:0-1044 GCF_012274545.1 Fukomys damarensis | reverse complement strand
TGGGCTTCTCACACTCTTAGTTATACTGAGCCATACAAATTGCATTAACCATAAATTGACATTCCCCTCCTTGTCCTGTTCCTGTTCATCATGCATACCCACCAATTCTCCATCTTGGCTTTCTTCCCTGGTCCCTCCTATCTTTTCCAGCTTTCCCTTTCTCCCACTAAACTCTGAAGAAGCACTTGTAAGGGTACTGCAGAAACAGGGCTGGATTTAAAGACCCCTGGAGGTACACTATCTCAGATACTGCTAAAACAGGAAATGTATCCAGACTATGGAAAAAGGAGAAAGAGTACACTAAAAATGGACAGTTTAAGGCAAGAAAGGAAAAAGAAACAATAGAATGGAGTAGTTAGAGCTCTACTCACCCTCTCATAACTAACCCATTCCTCCCATAAACCCACAGAGCTAGACTTTCAAGGTTGTGTGTTTTCTCAGGCTATGGGCCATCTACTCTCTCTTCTAAGAGCATTTAATGTCATAGAGGAGTCTGAGTTACTTTCCGTAGTGCTTTGGGAATATGGCTTCTCTATTTTTGCAGTTTAGCCCAGAGATCTGCAATCAGGCTTACATCTCAAGTATGACTTCTCTATTCCTGCTGCTCAGCCCAAAGCTCTGCAATCAACCTTACATGTGGATGTAGGGAGAAAGGAGTGGCTAGCATTATGTTATTAAATAATAAGCAGCTTGTTTTTTGGAACACGTTGAGATTTCAGAACACTCAGTTAAAAACTGAAGCATCTCTTTAGAATTACCAGTGTTCAAAACATTAAAAAATTACAACCTGAAGGGAACCTGGTGCAGATTAAGTGTGCTTATTCATCCCATCTGCAGTGTATGTGTTTTCAGGAACAAGTGAGACTTTCAATGTCCTACATTCAATCTGGCGGTAATGAGACTACTTACATTCCACACATATCCACATCAGAAAGTGAGTTCTTGCTCCAAAAAGGCCTCAGAGTCATGTGGAGAGAAAAGATTAAAATCCATCCAGTAACTTTTCCCCAGTGTTAAATCTACTGCATTTATTTCCTTAGGAAA
>NW_022908918.1:0-1080 GCF_012274545.1 Fukomys damarensis | reverse complement strand
AAAATAAATTATATTAACATGAGTTTGTTTTATATTTTAAGCAAACAGATATTAAAATATTATTCTATTTAATTTCTAATATGGTAAAGGTTGACAGATGTGATCCACATAAACATAAGCTCATTGAGAGCAAAGAAATCTTGAGACCAGAAAGTTTTTATAACCTATGATGGTTCAGTAAGGAGCTAACTAGTAAATACTTTTTCTAAATCAGGTTTTATTGGCTAACTGCTGCACCCATTTGTTAACACATTCTATGGCTGCTTTTGCATTATAACAGCAAGCTGAATAGTTGTAATAGAGACATTATAGCCTGCAAAGCCTAAAATATTATCTGTCCTCATCTAAAAAAATTTTGAGAAGTCTGGTATGGAGCAAAAACATGCTTTGGAATCTGACAAACCTGGATTTGAATGAAGTTTGGCTCCATCTGATTAGTAGTAAGACCCCACATAAATTATCTAACCTTTCAAAATCTTAGAATGCTCAGGTATAAAATCGATTGCTGTGAGGATTAAATAACAATTTCCATTTTAAAGCAGGAGGCTCAATAAGATCTCAATATATGGCAGCTATTACATCTGCATGCTCAAAAAAGATCTCTGAGAATTCTAGTAGAATGTCTTTCTGCTACAATGACATGAAACAGTATTCTGGCTTTGGTTATTATTCTATATGGATAATTCATTTCATAATAGAGTCCATTTACTTCATAATATGATGGAACTTATTATGCAGTGACACCTAACAGGTTAGCATGCATTATAACAAAATCTTTCAGAAACTCCATCATCTTCAATGTCTCCCTTATGTGTTTTTCTAATTTATACCCACTGAACTGCTGCTGAAACAATGGTATGTGCCCTCATCCACAAAAGAGAGAAATCTATGTAGAATTTTAATAATTGTTACATTAGCATCAGCTACAATATTAAGTGTGGTGCTTAATATATTCAAGGCACTGTGATAGGAGCTTTACACAGAGTATCTCATTTACTCCCACCAAAATCCCATAACACTGTATTTCCATTTTATAGATTTAGAAACAAGTTTTTTTTTTCAGCTTTAATTGAGTTTATT
>NW_022908917.1:0-365 GCF_012274545.1 Fukomys damarensis | reverse complement strand
AGTGTAAGCACCAGAAACTGATGGGAGAGAAGTGGTCGCAGTGCCACTGAGGAGACATAGCAGTCTGGTTCAGGCCACAGAGCTTCCCAGGGGAAAAGATAATATGAAAGACTGAAGATGGGTGGTGATGTCCCTCCTAGAATCCGGTGAAATATTTTGGTAGCACTGTGACGTAAATGAAAACCACTGACAAAGGCACATTAGCTGCTACAATGCCTCAGTCTCTTTTAAAATTATGTAAAAACGTCAACTACAGAGTGTCCACTCACCTGCTTAGTGACTTTTGAGATGTGGTCATTACTATGGCATATGCCGTCCACCCAGCAACACCAGGAACTAGAGACAAAATTCCTCAGTGTCCACCA
>NW_022908916.1:0-414 GCF_012274545.1 Fukomys damarensis | reverse complement strand
GGCTGGCCCAGACATGGACATCACAACAGCCCCCACCTTGGGCCCAACATCCCATGTGGGGCCAAACCAGTCCACCACATCTGAAACCACACACACCAGAGCCACCAATGGAAGGACAGCTTCCTCCCCATCTTGGACAGAATCTGCAGGAGTGACAAGCATCCCCCAGATGACCCGGATTCAGGTTATGCCCACTGCTCTCCATACCATGGGTCCCTTCCCCAGCACAGCCTCTGGAGCCACCACCTTGCCCACTGCCACTGCTGCTCCCAGCCCCACATCCTCAGGGAGCAGCCCTGTGGCCAGCACAGCATCTGAGGCGTCCTCTGCCACCAGCACTGCGCCTGTGCGGGAAAGCAGCCCTGCCAGCTCCCCGGGAACCAGCGGTGCCACCAGCTCTCCTTCCACCGAACC
>NW_022908915.1:0-4236 GCF_012274545.1 Fukomys damarensis | reverse complement strand
GAGGAGGAGGAAAGGAATGACTCTCCCTGGACTCTTTGGATTAGGAACCAAGCCTACTGGAAATTTTAACTCCACTTTGTATCCTCTAGACTCTGAGACAATAACATTATTTTTTTAAAGAAAAAAAATGTATGGGTCCCCCTAAAAAACAATGAGAATATTTCTATTATTTTGTAAAAGTAAATGGTCTTAGTCAATATGGGAATTTGTGACCCTGTTAGATACATACCAAAAGGTTTATGTTCACAGAAAAGTTCTACAGCTTCTAGGTCTTCTGTATAATTCACTGTGTTATTTTTCAAATATATTTTTTTCATGTGCTATGTTTCCCTCAACATTTATAGATTTTTACTACTGTGGAATTTACAGATGGAAAGCAATATCAAGTAAGAATCATGTATAAGACATGTTTTCCTTCTAAAAAACCTTTCAAAATTATTTCATTGATAGAATAAAATCTTTTCAAAAATAGTGTATATATTTTAAACTAGTTCCCACATCTTTCATATTATTTTCATGAATTCAGTACATAGTCCTAATTTGTGCCAAAAATCTTCCTTTTGAGAGACAATTTTCACAGTGGGCACTGTGCAGATGCAGCAGTCATTTTCCCTCTCTCTGGGTACAGGGCTGGGCAGTCAGCATGGTGTCCATAGAGTCTTCACCTACAATTCACCATTAAGTATTTCTGTTCTGGTTGGGTCTTGGGAGAATGATCAGTATTTTACCTGTGCCTATCCACCATTATTGATGGCTGATTTTCATGACACGGTCCAGATCTCACTCAATTTAAAACCCTGAGGTCCCAAAGGTTAATCATTTCAGTTTGTAATTTTTGTATGTGGAAACTCTGCATTCTGACTCTCCATGCGAGATACATTGTCAACATCCTGTTCTTATCACAGTCTAACTTGAAGCTGCCTCGTAGGGACCATTTAGGGGTCCAGGCTTCATTTTAATGCACAGCCATCTGATAGAAACAGGAGCAGGTCTAAGCAGATCTGAAGTCACCAGTTTAAGAAACAAATCAATGCTTTTTCCATCCATCACACTTTGGTGTCGCCCTTGGGAAGAAAGCATTACTGTAAATAAGCACACAAACACGCTCCAGTGTCTTAATCATTTCTTAATCACTTCATCACCACCTACAGTTTCTGTCTTCTTTAATGGGAAGAAGGATGTGAGGAATCCCAGGAATTTTATTTCCAATGATCTAGTTTGTGCTGTAGCCCATTTAGTGGGATTTTCTCTCATTACTAACTGGGAAGGAAATGTAAATTTTGAGGTTTCAATAAATGTAGAAAATTTTCATTCACTAGCAAATGTTAACATAGAAGGGATTATTATATAATATATATTATATATTATATAATGAAAAAGGGGGATGTGTAGGACAAGGAAAATTAAAAGTTTGATAACAGCCCAAGCTATTTAACAATTTAGGGAGACTTTGTAATAAAGGGCAGGGATGGCTGTGAATGTGGTCAGTGTGAAAGCCTGGGGTTCAATCCCCAGTACCATAAATTAAGAAATTGTGGAAACAATAAGCAAAGTCTAGTTCTTCACTGAGTTCGTATTCATTGGATATAGAATTTAGAAAAGGAAGTATACAGCCAAGAGACAGAAAACGACCACTTTAAAACATAGTATAACAAGTCTTGATAAAATATTTATTCTGAGCTGTATCTATAAATTTCACCTTTTAAGCACTTGCTTTTGATCTTCCCATTTTGACACCAAATGTTGAATACTCTCCCACATACCAACCTAGATGAGGGGAGGCCTACACTTTTCATTGCCCATGACTTTTGCTTCTAAACTTGAAAAGAAAATGCGTATTTGTTTTGTCATTTTGTATATGTGTTTATTTTCCTTCCCTTAGGATTTGTGCGTCTGGCTGCAGGAGTCGGGCCCTGCTCAGGCCGAGTGGAAATGAACCCTGGGGGAGGGTGGACTCCAGTGTCCGCTGCAAACTTCACGTTGCCCACCGCCCGGGTCATCTGTGCAGAGCTGGGGTGTGGCAAGGCTGTGTCTGTCCGGGAGGACCTGTCCTTCAGAGTGGAAGCTGGACAGGTGTGGGCTGAACAGTTCCGGTGTGAGGGGCAGGAGCCCGAACTCTGGTTGTGCCCCAGAGTGCCCTGTGCTGGGGGCAGCTGCAGCCACACAGGGACAGTTCAGGTCGTCTGCTCAGGTGAGACTCAGCAGCCCCTCTCCCTCTGCACATGGCATGGTAAGAACACCTTGCTGACCCCGTCCTCTCACCTTAGAGCTCACCGAAGTCCGGCTCAGGAGCAGCGTCCCCTCTTCGTGTGCAGGGCAGGTGGAGATGCGCAAATCTGAGAACTGGAGAATGCTCTGTGCCTCCCACTGGAGCGCGGCAAATTCCCAAGTCGTGTGCCGCCAGGTGGGCTGCGGGGTCGCCCTCCCCACCCCAAAAGGAGCGCACTCTGCGGGAGGAGGAGGAGGTGAGATCTGGCCAGACCGATTCCACTGCTCGGGGGCCGAGTCCTTCCTGTGGAACTGCCCTGTGAGCGCCCTGGGCGTCCCTGCCTGCTCCCCTGGGAACGCGGCCATGGTGGTCTGCTCAGGTGAGAGCACTCAGAGGGCGGGGCTCAGGGTCCTGGAGTCCCATGCCTCTGAGAGCAGAAAACAAGGAGAACTGACTTCAAAACTTTGTAGTGCCACAACCTTCTCACTTATTAGTAAGCATTCAGGTCAAGGCAAAGAAAGTTCAAAGAAATCAATTGAAAAAACACTGCAGATGTCTTCCATTCTGTTTCTACACTGTTCTATTACAATCTGTCATTTGTCTGTCTTTTACTAATACCATATCTTTTTAATTATTGTAACTTTACAGTATGTTCATTCAATCAGAAAGAATCACCTTAATATTACTTACTGATTTTTCTTGCTTTTTTGGTCAAGTGTGCTAGTCATTCTTGGTCTATATAAAATCCACAATCACTTTGTCATAATTAGTTCAAAAAAGCATTGGTATGTTGAATGAGATCGAATTTCACCATCATATGAATTTGGAGATAATTGAATAAGAATATTGAGTTTCCACTTTCATTTGCAAATCACAGCCCTCAATTTATTTAAGTCTTTAACTTTTCTCAGAGGTTTTAATCACCTTTATTGGATTTTCTTCTGTTTAATAATTTTGATACTATTAGTATTGCTCAGTGAAACCTCCTAGTAATGGATTTTCCAGCTTGTTGCAACTTTCTAATTTGGTGGGATTTGAAAATATCTTTTACATAATTTCAGAATTATAGACAAGTGGCAAGAATAATATGTCTCAGATTCTCCAATATTGATATTTTGCTGTATTATGCCCCTCTGCCTGCTGCATTTCTCACTAAATATGTACAAACTTCCTGAATGATCAATTAAATCAATGCAGCTGACATGATGTCAACTTACCCCTAAAATATCTTAAAGATTTTCCTTATGTACAGTTGCCAAATTACATAACTTAACCTTGTGATAATGTAGTTATTTAGATTAAGCCTTAACCAGAATTTAGCTATTTCCCCAAGTATGTTGTACACTGTAAGTAATTTGAGCAGATGTGTTTAATTTTATTATCTATCATTAGCGTTGTTTAATGTGGATGGAACACATGAAATTCTCTTTGTGTCTGAAGACATTGTTATTTTGAAGGCTATAGGCCTATTATTGCCCAGAATGTCCTCAGCTTGGATTTTGGCAATAAATGAAAGGTTGCGTATTATGATAGCACAGTCAGCTGATATTTGGAGTCTGTCCAACACAAATACAATTCAGCTTTGACTTCTTTCCAAAGTAGAAATTTAAAAGATAATATTAGCAAAATTAATAACAGTACTGGTCTCCCTTAAGTTATTGCATAACACGGGTTATTAATACCAAACTGGACATGTCTAGTGCTCTGAGTACTATTTCCTCCTGTAGCAAATAGAGGCAGACACATTCAAGTCAATGTATTCTCAGTTTTTTATGACAAAGAACTTTAGTTCCATGCATTTTGCTTAAATGACAGGATTTTATTAATCTTTATAGCATATATATTTATAAAATCAAATTTTTATTCATTTCCCTGTTGAGAGCCAATGTTGATCCCATATCTCAGCTGTTATGAGCTGTGCTACAATAAAAATGGCTCCACTTCATGGTTTTGCTCATAAGCAACTCTCCAAGGTCAGCCCAGAGTCAAAGGAGGAGCAACAAACCCCACTTATCAAAGGATGCAGT
>NW_022908914.1:0-233 GCF_012274545.1 Fukomys damarensis | reverse complement strand
CATGTTGCCTGTGAACTACAGGCCCAAGGGTGAGGGCAGCCCCTCCTGGACCTCATTAAAGCACAGGGACCAGCGGCACAGTGCAGCAGCCCTCTGCACAGGTGCCTGGTAAGGAGCTTCTGTGTGTGCAGGAAGAGAGAGCCACCAGGACGGACAGACGGACGGATGCGCACCCCTTCCTGAACTCTTCCCGGCACCCCAGCCAGTGTCCACCTCACGGCTAGGCTACTGGA
>NW_022908913.1:0-375 GCF_012274545.1 Fukomys damarensis | reverse complement strand
ACACCATTTATTAAAGAGGCTGTCTTTCCTCCACTGATGATGGTCAGCTCCTTTGTCAAAGATGATGTAGCTAAGTACATCTGGAGATTCTTTTGTGTCTTCCAATCTGTTCCACTGATCCTCGGATCTGATTCTTTGCCAGTACCATGCTGTTTTTACCACAGTGGCTTTGTAATATAGTTTCAAATTGGTAATTGTTATACCCACTACCATGTCTCTGTTGCCTAGGATTTCTCAGACAAAGAAGTAAAAACAGCAAGTAAATATATGAAAAAATGTTTCGTATCACTGGTCATTTGAGAGATGCAGATTAAAAAAACACTGAGATTCCACCTCATCCCACAAAGAATGGCTGCTATCAAGAAATCACACAAT
>NW_022908912.1:0-272 GCF_012274545.1 Fukomys damarensis | reverse complement strand
CACAGCAATCCTCCTGCCTCAGCCTCCTGAGTGCTGGGATTAAAGGCATGTGCCACCATGCCCGGCTACTTCATCTTTGACAAAGAAGCCCACCATCCTCACTGGAGGAAAGACAGCCTCTTTAATATACGGTGTTGGAAAAACTGGATTTCAACCTGCCAAAAATTAAAACGAGATCCCTATGTTTTACCGGTCACTAAATTAAAATCCAAGTGGATTGAAGATCTAAATATTAAAACAGAAACAGTAAACTTACTGAAAATAAGTTAGAA
>NW_022908911.1:0-209 GCF_012274545.1 Fukomys damarensis | reverse complement strand
AATGAGCCTTCTTTATAAAATTCTGCCTGCTTCAACATATATGTGTGTGTGTGTGTGTGTGCGCGTGTGTGTGTGTGTGTATACACGTATATATATAACTATTTTGACTTATTGGCTTTAATACATGATTGAATAAAATAGTTATATCACAGTCAAAAGACTGAAGACCATTTTGAAGTTATTTCCCAGAATATACTTAAAGATTCAGA
>NW_022908910.1:0-214 GCF_012274545.1 Fukomys damarensis | reverse complement strand
CTATCTCAAAGCTACTGGAGGTCTTTTGCTACTGTTTTCATCAATACAAAATGCCATCCTGAACAGGATTAATCCATTTACAATCAATCACATTCGGGGGAACTCAGGGTTGCCGAGAGCGCTCTGCCAAGGAAACAATGAGGCAGATGCGCTCACTCATGCCTTGGTGCACATTCCTGAGTCATCCCTTGCTCAAGCAAGATTGTTTCATGCT
>NW_022908909.1:0-382 GCF_012274545.1 Fukomys damarensis | reverse complement strand
TTAATTTAGGAATAGAAGTACTCTCTGCAGAGTGCAGGGAAGACTGGTGAAAAGGTTCCTGCAGACAAAGCTTAATGGCCAGTGTGTTTTATATTCCTGCTTTGACATCATATTGAAGCCATCCCATCAAATGTGGCTCACTTGATCTCATGACAGAAGATTGGTATCAGATACAGGACTCAGAAGCTGTGTCCTGAATATCCACGATTGACAGGTCTCTGTGATTGACAAGTCATGCCCAGTTGCCCAGCCACTTTGCCATGCCCTAATCTCCTGCCTCAGTATTGTTCAAATGGCCATATTATCAAAAGTTATCTGCAGATGCAGGGTGACTCCCATCAAGAATTTCATTAATATTCTTGACAGAACTAGAAAAAACAAT
>NW_022908908.1:0-236 GCF_012274545.1 Fukomys damarensis | reverse complement strand
GAGAAACTACATGAATACCAAACCAGCACTACAAAGAATTTTAAACAATATCCTAGAAAAAGGCAATGAAGAGCACAACACCATGAGGCCCAACAGAGCAAATCAAATAGTCAAGACAAGAAACTAAAAGCAGAGGGCAAAAAATTAAAAAGAGCCAACAAAAGGACAATAACATAACATGACAATAATAAGTCAATACATATCAGTTATCACCATCAATGTCAATGGCCTCAATT
>NW_022908907.1:0-412 GCF_012274545.1 Fukomys damarensis | reverse complement strand
GTGCCCTGCAGCAGTCAAAGAAGGAAAGCTTCGTAGGAGGCATGCAGGAGTGGGGACACTCCACCCTCAAGAAAGAACATTAGAGGGGACACTTGGGAGTAAATCCTCTCCCACCATGCCACTAAAGGGACAGCCTCCCCCTGAAAGTCCTTTCAAAAGCAAGATGAAGCACTTTTTCCAATGCCTTTCACCTAGCATAAGATACAAAGGGAAAGAAAGTTCATCTGTGAAAGTGAGAGCTGCCCTTACTGGGACAACCACAGATCAGAAATTCTCAAGAGATTCTGTGATGGTCTCAGAGAAGAAACCTCAATTTACATATGGAATAGATGTTGCCAGTTCCAGTAGCCGCTTTAACCCTTTCAGAACGCCAGGGGAAAACAGCACAAGACAGAAGGTGCAGGACCAAGCA
>NW_022908906.1:0-201 GCF_012274545.1 Fukomys damarensis | reverse complement strand
GTTGTGTTGAGAAGTCTTTTGTGATTCTGATGGGCTTTCCTTTGTATGTGATTTTTTTCTTTAACTGCTTGAAGAATTTTGCTTTTCTGTTTGGTTTTTGGAATCTTGACTATTACATCCCTAGGTGTAGTTTTTTAAAAAAATCATATCCAGTTGGAGTCCTATATGCTTTATTTATCTGTATGTCAAATTCCCCCTGCT
>NW_022908905.1:0-720 GCF_012274545.1 Fukomys damarensis | reverse complement strand
AGAGGAACCTTTAAGAGGTAAGGCCCCGGTAGGCAGTTAAGTAATTGGGGGCCCTGCTCTTGCTCTGAAGGGATTAATGTTGGTCTCACAGAGTGAATTCATTCTTATGAGGGCAAGTGTGGACCTCTGCTTCTTGTCCTCCTATGTGGCTACTCTTTCCCTCTTGAATATGTTTTTCCCATGATGCCACCTGACTTGTTGTGATATAGCTAGAAGGCCCACCCCAGAAACTGATCTGGTGGAGCTCTCAGATCTCGGACTTTCAAACTCCAAAACTATGGATTAATTATATATATTTTTTGTTTATATATCACCCAGTTTTACCTAATTTGTTACAGCAGCAAAAAATGAACTAATACACTTCTAAACATGTACATTTTAAAGACTTTAATGATTCCGCTGCATGGCCAGGGTGTGAAGAACAAGCTGTTCTGCTCTGGATACTACAAAATCCATCCTCCACCCCCCTCTATAAATTGTCTGATAAGGATTTTGAGTTCAAGGGAAAAAATGGTCCTCTGTTAATTTTCTTTTTATGTGTTTGTTTGTTTCTCGAATAATTTACCTTTAATCCTCAACTCACTTTTTTCCTGAGTGTTCTCATTTGGATATAGCTTGTGCCCCAAAGTTCATGCATTGTGAGCTTGGTCACCTAGGTGCTGGCATGTAGAACTTTAAGAGGTGCAGCATGATGGCAGGTCCTTAGTTCAACTGGGGGCA
>NW_022908904.1:0-2875 GCF_012274545.1 Fukomys damarensis | reverse complement strand
GCTCTAATCTGAATATATACGCTTCATGCTTTCCTTCGTTCTGTCCACAGGCAAAGTGAAGTGTTTATCACATACACAGAGGCAGTAACTGGTAATAAAATACAAATCAATACATTATAGAGTACAACTTTTAGAATAATACTTTAGAAGACGTTTACCAAAAACTTCTCCTCTTTTCTAATCTCTTGGCTATGTCCCTGATTTCAGAATAGATTTGGTACAGTTAGGCCTTTCAGGAGACTACAGAACTCTGAGGAGCCGCCATTTTCCAACTTGGGGTTCTGTAGGAAGTTCATGTGATTCCAAGGCCAAATCTGAAGGTCGTTGACTATTTTAACTCAAACCATTATCTTTGTAGAAATGTGTGTGTAAACATATTCAGAAAATATCTCCAGAAGATATCTCTAAAATGAGAGTTGGAGTAAGTAATTTCTAAAGTCTTAGTAATTCCAGCGTGTTATAAGAAATCTTAACAATGAAAAAAACACTTTTTGAGCAATTGGTGGGCATTCATATTAAAGACTTTTGTGTACTAGCTCATTTTAAATCAATTGACATCCATACACAAATATTTTATCTTACACATAAGGTAATGGAGCGCTAAGAGGCAAGTCCTGTAGTCTACCAAAGGCTACTCACTTAAACAAGCAGCAGAAATTCTAACCCACCTCAGCTATCTCCAAAGCCACTGCAAAGAAATGCTGCCCCATACTTGCGCTATATTTCTACCAACCTTCCTCAAGTGGGAGAACAATCCCTTTTCCTGTCGAAGGAACCTGGGGTTAGGCCCACAGTACGCAATTATGGCAAGACAACATACCTCTTCTCCTGCCGTTGTCCTAGTCACCTTTGTGTGGCCACATGCATCTATCTACCTTACCAGAAATGTCATAATTGATCCATAATTGATCACCTGTTTCACAAGGACTCAGCTCTGTGTTTGCCAGAAAGTCCGCTCTTTCCTTCTCTTCTTTTGGTGGTATCTGTGCTGTTATGGCCCTGAGTCTCTGGTGTACAGTTGGGAAGATCATAGTCCCCCGAGGGAGAGTTTTTGTTTCTCTGGACAACATGTGGTTAAAGGAACAGCACCTTATAAACACAGCTGGGAGGGGAGAAAGGGAGCCAGGACCAACCCCGCTCCTGGCTCAATGCCAAACAGTGGCTAAGCCCCAGCACATATGCAGATTATTCTCCTTTGCAGAGCTGATGTCGAGCTCCGCACTGCTCAAGTGGCCTGTTATCAGAGTCTCTGGGCAGGATTACAGAGTAGCCCGGGACATGGGTATGCTCAATTATTGTGGCATAACTTGATCTGACCCACAAACCTGCCAAAGTAATACAGCCAACAAATCGATCTGAACTCTTACCTAACCGGCACAGATTTTGAGAAATCCTCCAAAGTCTGACTTTTATTATGCACCTACTATGTGCTGTCCATTACTAAATGCCTGTTCTAATGTTACCTCATTTAGAAATCACCTTTAGGGCAGGGGATTTAGCCCAGTGCACAGATTTTGAGAAATCCTCCAAAGTCTGACTTTTATTATGCACCTACTATGTGCTGTCCATTACTAAATGCCTGTTCTAATGTTACCTCATTTAGAAATCACCTTTAGGGCAGGGGATTTAGCCCAGTGGTTTCCCGTTTGCCTCCCAAGCACAAGGTCCCAAGTTCAATCCCTGGAACAAAAAAAAAAAATTTACACTACTGTAATATAACACAAAGTAACAAAGAAAATACAAAATGTAAAGAAAAATCAATTAACCTGCATTTACCTTTGAAAACTTTTGTGGCTTGTGTGAGGGAGATGAGAGAGGAGAATTACTGTGTAGGATGACTTTCACTCTCACTAGTGTAATCACTGCTATCGATTAGCTCCGTGGAATCGTTTTCTTTTCATGTAACTTTAACAAGGAACCTATCCAAGGACATTGCTTTTGGGCTGGGGATTTAGCACAGTGGTTCCGCTGCCTGCCTCACAAGTACAAGGTCCTGTGTTTGATCCCCAGTACCAAAAACAAAAAAACAAAAAAGCAATGACACTGCTTTTGCTCCCTTCCTTTTGAAGATTTTGTGGAAATGTGACATTTCATTGTCATTAAACAGATTCATCACTTGCCCTGCTATAGCCACATTTGGGTGGTATTTTTCTACAAAATTTTGCACTGTTTCCTACATTTTATATGTCTGCCTAATCTTATGTGGTGAGGGATTCTTCTGTCTTTTTCTCACCTTCTTTGCAGATGAGATCTCCTCCATAACTTATTGTTGGGAGATGATTACTCATAATCCCACAGGGAGAAAGGGAGGGAGAGAGGGAGAGAGAAACCATTGGCTCGTGTGATGTTTGACATACTACTTGTGTTGAGAAACATCGCTTGTTTATCAAGTTAAAAATTATTTGAAATGGGGTCAGGGATTTAGCTCAGCAGTTTGGTGGCCTGCCTTGCAAGTGCAAGGACCTGAGTTCAATCTAAAAAAAAAAAAAAAAAAAAAAAATTATTTGAAATGTTTTCTCGTCTTGCAAAATAAGTTGGTTGCAGTCCAAGGTTTTACTCATTTTATTTCTCTGTAACAATTATATCATTTTCACTTTTAAATCCCCATTTTCCTCCATATCAAAGACTTGGTGTAGCCTCCACTAAGGAGACTCTGTTACATTTGCATTTAAATTTGGCTACGTCAAAGCTTAAACTCAGTCAGCTTTCTGACCTTCTCCTCCTTCCTGTCTCCCCGGAAGTGGAATATATTTCAGAGACCTCTGTGTCCTGCGATCAGGGAACAGAATCCGGTCCACATCACTGACTCTCGTGCATGGTGGCTTCTGCTGAGATGCGCAGCCCTCGCTGATCTTTGATTCCTGCACCCTCTGCT
>NW_022908903.1:0-204 GCF_012274545.1 Fukomys damarensis | reverse complement strand
GCCCCAGCCCTGCCACAGTGGTTACTTTGTCATGGTTTCCATCAAGAATCTCTGCTCAGGAACTCCCTTTGTACCTCCTTTTAATGGGAGAGGGAGGGATTAAATTCTACTTCCACCTTTTTTTTTTTGGTACTGGGGATGAAACTCAGGTCCTTGTGCTTTTGAGGTGGGTGGTGGCACCACTGAGCTAAATCCCCAGCCCTC
>NW_022908902.1:0-895 GCF_012274545.1 Fukomys damarensis | reverse complement strand
CCTCCCTCTGCCCCTCCTCCTCCTCGGTCACAGGGCAGTGCTCCTGTGTCAGCAGATGATCTCACAAACCCTACTGGACGCACGCTGTCTGCATCCCTCCTGTCTTACTCCTCCACAAGATAACGTCCCTGCCCCTCCGCTCCCAGGGCAGGATTTCACAGCCAAGGCTGCCTCCTGATAAGTCAAACACTCCAGACAGTGTGAGCCGATTTGCTTCCGAGCAGCAGCACGTGTTGCAGGGATAAAACGATTTTACCTCCACCCTGTCGCATAGATGGCGCCCCCCAAAGTTGGCTCCGCGGCGGTCGCTGGGTCAGAGCCGGGTCGGGCACAAGGCCGCCAGCTCCCGCAGGCCCCGAAATTATTCTTGGCCTCCTCCCACGGCCCCAGTGCTTTCTTGGCCCTGGGCCGCAGTGGCTCACCCACCGCTCGGCGATGCCCTTCCCAGCCACTCAGCTGCCGATTTATTTGTTTGGGGGCCGAGCTGATCTCGAGCCGAGGGAGGTGGTTACATTGCCTCCATGTCCTGAGGATGGGAATATTGTGAGCCCCTGCTCGTGTGGGGTACGCAGCCTGCACGCCGTGCCGGGCACTGAACTTGCGACTCGCAGCCAAATTTCCAGCGCCCATCGCCAGCCAGGCGTGGTGGTTCAAGCCTGTCATACCAGTGCTGGGGAGGCTGAGGCGGGAGGGTTGCCGTGCGGCCAGCCTGGGCTACTCGGTGAGTTCAAGGCCAGCATGGACCACACACTGAGACTGTGTCAAAAACAATAAAAACACCCACGACTCCCCCCGCCCAAATTTCCAGTTCCTGTACTCGGAGAGTTTCTGAACCTGCCGTCCTTAGACGACAGACTGCATTCGACGCTCTTTCCTCTGAACCAACTCTGCGATA
>NW_022908901.1:0-220 GCF_012274545.1 Fukomys damarensis | reverse complement strand
AAAAAAAAATACTAATGACACCCAGCCATTAGAAGATCGATCAGTTTGAAAAACAGAGAAAATAAAATTCTGTTTATTGTATTAGTTGGTCTCACTGGCAAACATTTTAATAATAAAATTTAAAGTGAATTTCTTATACACCTTTTTAATTCAGTTATTTATGCTTTCCTTGATATTTCTTACAATCGCTGATTAACTTCAAAGGACATTATAACTAAAG
>NW_022908900.1:0-325 GCF_012274545.1 Fukomys damarensis | reverse complement strand
AAAGAAATGTTAAGAGCTGAGCGTTGTGGCATACACTTGTGATCTTAGCACTCAGGAGGTAGAGACAGGAGGATTGATGTGAATTCAAGGCCAGCCTGGGCTATGTAGTGAGTTCAGGGCCAGTATGAACTATAAACTGAGACCCTCTCTCAAAAAACCAAAACCAACCAACCAAACAAAAACAAAACAAAAGAAATGTTAGACTGCTATCTATAAAACTGTTAGTTAATCATAAAATCTATCAATGAGTCAGAGCCAATACTTTTTAAATATAACAAACAGGAAAGAATAATAGTACCAGAGTGCATTATATGTAAGGGTAAAT
>NW_022908899.1:0-500 GCF_012274545.1 Fukomys damarensis | reverse complement strand
GTCAGAAGAGCACATGGGAAATGTAGTTTTCAATTGGACAACCACGTATTCAGTTGAAATCCCTATTAGTGTATAAAAAGAAGAAAACACTGGGTGGCAGGTAGAAGTTTTTATCATTGTTTTGGATCCTTGCCTAATAAATGCATGCAATTTTCAAACAATCCCTAAAATGAAGATATATTTATCCCCATTAATGAGACAGGAAAATTGAGACTGAAAGCCCTTTAGTAGCTTGCAGTAACAAAGTTGTTCAGTAAGAGTTTCCTGTTCACCTTGGACTCACATATCTCCTTGAGAAGTTAGAGTGTATAGATCTGCTGTGTGACGGTTTGTGTCCACCCCATGAAATCCATGTGTCAACACCTAATTAACAATGTGCGGGTAGTGGGAATGGGGGGCTTTGATGTGATTAGCTCTCCTGAGTGGGAATATTTTCCAGAAAGAGAGAAAGAAAGAGAGAAAGAAAGAAAGAAAGAAAGAAAGAAAGAAAGAAAGAAAGA
>NW_022908898.1:0-218 GCF_012274545.1 Fukomys damarensis | reverse complement strand
GTATTTCACTCCAGGCTCTTCTTGCCTTGAAGGTTTGTGTTGAGAAGTCTGCTGTGATTCTGATGGGCTTTCTGTTTTATGTGATTTGTTTCTTTTCTCTAACTGCTTGTAGAATTTGGTTCTTCTATTGGGTTTCTAGAATCTTAACTATTATTGGTCTAGGTGTAGATTTCTTTAGTCAGGGCTAGTTGGAGTCCTGTAGGCCTCACTTATCTGTA
>NW_022908897.1:0-226 GCF_012274545.1 Fukomys damarensis | reverse complement strand
CATACAGTAAACACACACTCATCAAAACAATCATACAGAGGTCTGGAGAGCAGCTATAAGATACGCAGTGAGCTTGCCCTTGCTGCAGCCAGGAGCAGGACAACTATGAAAACTGGTGGGCCGTGCAGTGAGACTGCCCTCATCCTGGGGTCAACCAGGCAGACTGTTGTGTTCTACATAGAATTGCAGACAGGCCAGACTCATATCATCCTTCATGCAGCAGAAA
>NW_022908896.1:0-206 GCF_012274545.1 Fukomys damarensis | reverse complement strand
AACTTGAGACATTTATGGCTAAATGTATGCAAACTTGAGATCATACTCTTAACTGAAATAAGTTGAACAAACATGTCAATACCAAACAGTTTCTCTGGTGTGAGAAACTAAAAGTGCAAATGAGGACCAAAATGTATAATAGATGTATAGATATTCTGAAATAGGAAAAAATGTTCAAGGGAAAGGAGAACTATGGAGAGGGTGGA
>NW_022908895.1:0-242 GCF_012274545.1 Fukomys damarensis | reverse complement strand
TTTCACAATGACCAGAGGATCCATGAACAGGGCCTGCCGTCTCCTACAACCAAAATTCTCAGGCGCCATCTTCCCTAACTCAAAGCAATATCTCCTTTCCTGTTTTTGTTTACATGTGTCTGTGAGACTCCCGTCACCTTTTCAAAGCAACCCAACTACATTTCAGGTAGCTCTATTTTTTTTTTCCTCATTGTGTTTATTGATACATTTTGGTTTTACAGTACAGTTACATTCATCATTGG
>NW_022908894.1:0-1238 GCF_012274545.1 Fukomys damarensis | reverse complement strand
TCGCTTTATCAGGTTAGGTGAGAGGCCTGTTTCAGGCCCTTATCCTAAGATATTCATCAGTTAGGCCTGTTGTTCCTGGAATCTAAGATAACTGGAGTGGAGAATGAGTCAGGAGAACTCAAAGGAAAAAAACAGACAAAGCAAAAGGCAAAATGGAGTCCAGAGGAGCCATAGAAACAAAATGGATCCAGGTCAGTGCCTGGGCTCTCTTTCATTGGTTCACATCCATCACCTCAGATCTGTTATTTTATTTTTCCCCTTGGTCCCTAAATTAGGTGCCAGTGAAAGACATTTTAATTACTTGAAGTGCTGTATATTTCACATTCATTAATTTGTTTGGTTGTACCAATTGTCTATCAATATCTTTGTGCAGATGTTCCTTCTAAGTTTCCAGCTTCATTCACCATGATGGCCACATTTATCTTATCCCAGACTGACTTTGGGGGTCCTTTCATGGTTCCTGGAAAATAACCTGAATGTAAATATCACTATTTTGTTTACTACTCCTTCCTAAATTACTCGTTTTCCTCACCCATAAAAGAAATATTATTCTGCTTTCAAGATTCAGTTCAAAATACTATTTCTACCTAGAAGTAACCTCATTCTCCTTTCATTCATCTTTCCTACTCTTATCATATTGAATTTTTATCTTAGTCTGTTTTCTGCTGCTATCACGTAATGGCACAGATTGAGTACATTAAAATAATAAAAGTTTATATACCTCACACTTCTGGAGGCTGGGAAGTCCAAGAACACTCCACTGACATTGTACAAGGGATTTCATACCATGCTATATCATAATACAGCAAATGAGCACTTTGGAGACAGAGAAAAATCCAGCTGAACTCATTCTTTTTGTCAGAAACTCACTCCTATGATAGCTAACCCATTCACTGGATAATGGCATTGACCCATGATCTAATCACCTTGTAAAGGACCACTTAATACTCTTCTGTGGGTAATTAAATTTCACTGTGAGTTTGAAGGGAACATCCAGACTATAGCACTGTTTTAATGGAGTCCTTATGTGTCCTTAATTGATCATAAGTTCCTGAAAGACAGATACAGTGACTGGCTTGTGTTTTATTTTCCAAAACATCTTAATTATAATAGATGATTGTAGTGTTTAATTAAAATAATATGCTGCTTTTCTAAATATTCTTTTTAGTTTTCATTGTGAATCTCACTCTGGTGTGTCAATCCATACAAGTTTTAAGCCATTACATACAGTTTGGTGG
>NW_022908893.1:0-290 GCF_012274545.1 Fukomys damarensis | reverse complement strand
AATACTGAGCTCTTCCTGGAAGAAATTGTAGCCTAAAATTGTATAGTAGAGAGACTTTGAATGGAGTTGGCCAACTTGAGTTATAACCAGCCCTTAGGAATTATACAGTAGTTACTCATTGAACTCATTGTCAAGGCTGGCCTCTGAATGGTGGAAATCCTCCTGCCTCAGCCTCCAACTCCTGAGATTACAGGTGTGTGCATCTTTGTGCCTGGCTTGATGAGAGATTTAAATTTAAGATTTGTTCATATTAAGTCTCCAGAAATTTGTTAATTTCAGTTTAGACTTTC